>NC_134358.1:336145559-336276401 GCF_048569485.1 Anomaloglossus baeobatrachus
ACTTGGTGTCCCTGGTGAGGGCCTCGCTCAATTCCTACCTGATTCCTAGAAAGATGGAAGCCAGCTGCAGACATGGAACCATGGGAGAGTATCCACGGTCCCGACTGATCATTGAGACAGATGGGGTGTTTGGATCCGTTCATGTTGGTGTAGTGCCTTACTTACCGCACCCCATTATTTTAGGCCGGGACTGTGAATATTTTGAGGACTTGTGGGAGCTGGGGAAAGTGCCCATGTGCTCATGCAAAATTCGGAGTGGTACTAAGGAAGCCCCAGCTGGAAGCTGAAGGGGTACCTTGTTGTATGTTTTTGGGTAAGAAGGAGGAGAGAGCGCCTCCTAGAGGCAACAGTCCTAAGTCAGGGGTGACCAAAGAAAATGGGGGACATGCCCAACTTAGTGACATGACCTGTAAGGTAGCAAATGATAGTGTGACCGTTCAAAACGGGAGAGCTCCAGACAGAGGGGCTGACACCTGGTTAAGTGGGGACGTGTTGGTCCAGGACACCAGGGGGAGTGACGATGACTCCAGTAAAGACACTGACTCAAGAAAGGTGACAAACGAGTACAGTGAGGTACAGAAGGGTAAAACTACCTCCCGACGCCAAAGACGTACTAAGCGCCGAGAGGTGGCACAGGGTGTGGCGTCTGAGGGTGCAGAGAAAGTGACATACCAGGGAAATGAAAACATGTTGCCAGTAGCAACTGCTACGGTAGAGTCAGACAGTGATATCCTGCAAAAGAAAGAGGAATCAAAGACTGAACTGACACATTGTCACGACAGAAATCAGCAGGGTGAAATTGCAGGGAAGGAACCGACCAAAGAAGTAATGGCGGTGTCTCCTATAATTTCAGAGCATGAAGCTGGTGGCCTGTTGGATAAAAGCGCTGTAGGAGATGACATCCTACAGAGTAATATAGGAGAAGAAATCCTGGACGGTGTTGGTGGAGTACAAATCCACAAAGGTCATGGTGAGCAGACCGGTAAGCTACCCAGTGTGGAAGTGATGAATGTTGAAAATGGTGCCAAGGTTCTAAGAAGAACAGAGTACCGTGCTGAAGGGCGTGACACCCTGGTAGAAAGTGATGCTGTAAACTCCCAAGAGAAGGCAGAGGGTGACACTGCAGAGACCCAAGAGGAAGTTGGAGGGAATGCAGTGAAGTCCCAAGACACAGCTGGTGCTGTAAAAGTGGAAAGAGCCTCGGAGGAAGAGGTGAAGTCTGGACCCGAGGTCTCATCAGGAGCTGAGAGCCTGACTGACTCAGTGGGTAAGACCAAGATCGCCGACAAGAAGATTGACTCAGCTAAAAGCCTGAAACCCAAAGGCTCTGAGGCTGGAGCTGAACTAGAGGTCTCATCAGGAGCTGAGAACCTGACTGACTCAGTGGGTAAGACCAAGATGGCAGACAAGAATGACTCAGCTAAGAGCATGAAACCCAAAGGCTCTGAGGCCGGGGTTGAACCCGAGGAGGGTGGGACTCAAAAGATGAAGCCTTTGGTGAAGAATATGGAAGGAGGTAAGAGACCTCCGGAACCGTCTAGTGGCCTTGAAAGTAAAGGAAGCAGACCAGTCTTCGAGTGCCGGATAGATGTGCCGGAAGACTTAAGAAAAGCCTGTGCCAGTGAGAAGGTGCATGAGAGGTTCCAGAAGGCAGCAGGAGCCTGTAAAGTGTACTGGGCCGCAGAGACTAATCGGTTGGTGGTGTGCTCTTTTAGTGACGTCACAAATAAGCGAGTGGCCATCCTGAGTGACATGCACCTACGGTGTCTTCGTACGAAGTGGCTCATCACTGCAAAGAAGGATGAAGACACCAGACGCTTGGAGCAGCTGACCGCAGGGTTTCAAGAAGTGGTGGTTGTGAAGAAAGCATTAATTGGGCTGGCATTGAGAGCCCTAAGAAATATTAAGCAAGCCAGGAAGGTTCCAGGTGTTACAGCCGTGCATCTAGAAAAAGACAGTGGAACATTCCGAATCTATGGGAAAACTTCAACGCAGTAAAGACAGCTCGACGGTTGTTGGAGTTTGTGGAAGAGACCGTTCACGTGCCAACAGAGATGGTCATGAGGCTTATTGGACGACATGGAAGAGCCATGCAGGAGATGGTTGATAATACCGGTGTGACGAGAGTAAGAATTGATATCCATAATGAAGCCAGGATACCCTGTGAAGTCGGCATGGTTCCCTGTGCCATTGCGGGAACAACGGAGTGTGTTGCAGATATAAGAGTCGTCCTAGAATACCGCCTGGGATACTTGGAGGACTTAAAACAATTGAATCTAGAAAGACAGAGAATTGCGAACCAACTCCGCCTAGTTGGTGTGGGATGGCGACCATGTAGGGGCTATGGCCGAGAAGAGAAAGGTAGCCCGCTCGATGAACGTGTTGCCTCAGAGGGCAAAAGCAAGTCTGATGGTACAATGTGCCTGGGTCACAGAGGACCCGGGTATTTGTCAGGCTATGGTACGGACTCTGAAGGGTCTCCGTCCTGTGAGACACAATCCGAAGGACTGAATGAAAGGAGTGCTGCGTCGTTAGTGTACTCTCGTCAGCGTCTTTGGCTATCTGAGACACAGACGAAGATACCCGGGAAGAAGAGCCCACGAGAGATCTGTGAACAGATCATGTGGAGGACCTAAATATGGGGCCTCTTTTGTCAGCTCCCCGCGGAGGCCCCTCGATAGTGACCCCTCTAGTGGTCAGGTTAGCTTAGGAACTGACAGGACGGTAGTGCCAACTAAGGTTGAGTCCTCCTCCTATTCCGACCATGGGCGGCAGCCTTGGAAAGATGAGTTTGACCTGGGGACGTCTGAGCGAGTTCGCTGGGAAGGGTCTGGTGACTGTGACGGACGGTACGTCAAGGGCTGTAGTCCGGGGCGGACAGAGCGGGTGCTCAAGGTGCCAAAGCCCCCGGCTTTGGGCAGAGGGGGAGGATATGTGATATGATCACTGGTGCTGAGAGGGTTAATGTGTGTTACCTGGGCCGGGTTTCTTGTGGACTGCTAATAAGATGGGTGGGACGGCTGTTCACCATATCTCCACCTCGGGGTGTGGTCCCAGAGGTAAGTCAGGCCTCTGGACACACCCAGGGCCCTGCTCTGAATTTCCTGTGGTGGAGGAAGTAGCCGAGTTTGCCTGCATGTGGTGGTGAGGAAACCTGCTATCTGTGAAGGCTTGGCTGGGACTTATGTGCTGGACTGAACCTGGAGACCTGGTGTTTGGGAACATGCCTGTCTCCTGCTTGTAATGCCATTTTTGTATGCAGTCCTGGCAGTATGCTGTATAAAGTCTAAAATAAAGCAGCCTGAGAATAAGGAAGCGCCTCCCGTGTTTACCTGAAGCCCTCGTGCTGAGTGAGTACCCCCCCCAGGTTGCAAGGTGCAACATCAATATATACACGTGTGTGTGTGTGTGTGTATATACATATATATAATCTCTCACACTTATCTAATGTACTCTAAAGGGGGCTTTACACGCAATGACATATCTAACGATATGTCGTCGGGGTCACTGATTTCATAACGCACATCCGGCGTCATTAGCGACGTCGTTGCGTGTAACAGCTACGAGCGAGTGTTAACGATCAAAAATACTCACCTGATCGTTGACACGTCGTTCATTTTCAAAATCTCGTTGGTCGTTGTGGACGTAGGTTGTTCGCCGTTCCTGAGGCAGCACACATAGCTACGTGTGACACCCCGGGAACAACGAACAGCTTACCTGCGTCCTCCGGCAGTGAGGTGGGCGTGTCGTTAATGCGGCTGGTCTCTGCCCCTCCGCTTCTATTGGTCGGCCGCTGTGTGATGTCGCTGTGACGGCGCACGAACCTCCCCCCTTAACGAAGAGGTTGTTTGCCGCCCACAGAGACGTCGCTAGGAAGGTAAGTACGTGTGACGGGTGTTAGCGATATTGTGCGCCACAGGCAGCGAGTT
Organism: Anomaloglossus baeobatrachus; assembly: GCF_048569485.1. NCBI lineage: Eukaryota > Metazoa > Chordata > Amphibia > Anura > Aromobatidae > Anomaloglossus > Anomaloglossus baeobatrachus. The sequence continues at coordinate 336,149,489 of NC_134358.1, forward strand.
GCCCGTGACGCACAAACGACATAGGCGGGTGCTTTCACGAGCGACATCACTAGTATTGTCGCTGCGTGTAAAGCTCCCTTAACAATCTGCATGCTATTATGCCATGCTATATGTATCCATGTCTTACCAATGTTTGTTGGGGGTATTTGATGTATCATTTTGCTTGCACCTTAGTCCATTCCATGCTCTTATCTATAATGGATTTTTATGATTTATGTTAATAAAATTGTCATTTTTGATGATACTGAATTAGTTGGACTTATTATTCCACTCTCTTTATAGGAATTAACTAACTAATTGTGCTGATCAGGCACCTCCCCTAGTGGGAAAGTGCCTTAAGTACTCAGTGCCTCTCTGTGATGGGCTGGGAGGTATTTCCAAGAAATAGCAGGAAAAGAAAAGAGCAGTGGTTCGTGCACACGCTCTAGGAGAACTCCTGGAGGATCTGTGCAGTGCACACAGGCCCCGAGAGGGGGAAGCAGTGAATGCTCATATGGAGGACTGCTGGAAAGCCGGGTAGCATGGTGCTGACCTGCCATGGCAGTGAGTGAGTGTGGGCATCCCTGTCGGAAAGGGAGCAAGGGATGCATGGACGCCAGCGCTACAGTACCCCTCCTACGCCCCCTCTTCACCAGACCAGAAGGAGATCTCTTCTTCGGAATGATGTCCTCAGAATTGATGGAAGAAGAGATGGCTGGTGAAAGGGGTAAGCTGGATGGTCTTTGTTTAGAAGACGTTCTCCTGAACACAGAACCAGTAAACAGGACAGACATCACAGAGAGTTCAGGGATACCTTGGGATTCCTCTGTCCTCTCGACAAAGTCAACGGTAGCCTGCTGACAGGCAGAGGACGGGACCACATGGCAATATGTTACCTTGGAAGACCTAGATAGAAGTGTACCGTCAGCACCCGGGCTGCTCGGATCCAGACCCGCGGTGGCTCGAGGGGCATCCGGACCCGGGGGTCCACTCAAATAAAAAGGGGAGTATTTACAGGGGATGGTGTATTTAGAGTTCGTGACGCCACCCGTGGTGTTTGGTAAGGTGGAGTACCACCTCTGCAGCTGGGAGTACCCGGTGGCCATGTAGTGAGCAGCCAGGTGTTTAACCCCTCCACGGGTAGGGGGGATGCCCCGGGACCTGGTGATGATTGTGGCACATGCTGTTGGGGAGGTAGGGGTCACTTGCATACTCACTCTGTCCATAAAGCTGACACCGACAACTTAGTAAACCAAAGTTCTGGACACCGCTGCCGCTGAGGGGGAGCACGTCTGGGTCCCATTTCTGCTGGTGTTGCCTGATGATCTGTGACCTTTCCCTTGGCACCTTGTTTTCTTCTAGTTGGCCCCTATAGCTTGAAACTAATCTGGTCCCGCTCCCCAGTGTGGCTAACTGAGGGAGCTTGCTCTCAGGGTTCACGCTTGGGATTTTTTGGACCGTTTTAGTGGAAAGTCCTATCCCCCTTGTTGCGCTAGTACCCCGATGTTTGAGCGGGTGGAGAGCGGATCTTGAAGGCTCCGTTCTTGTCGGGTAAATTGTCAGGTTACCTGAAGCTACTTACTCACCTAGGGTCCACGTACCCTGTCGTGCCCTGGTCCCAGCCCGGTGATGGTACAAGGCCGACGGCTATCCTCCACGACAATACCGTGCCCTTTGTCACGATCCCTTGCGATCGGGGTTCCATCTCCTACCACCGTCTGCTACCTAGTACTTCCAAGGACCCCGGCTCCTGACCTCCTCTCTCCTTCACCTCCAACACTACACTCGCCTTCTCCTGACACTCCTGACCTCCCCTTACCAACCCCCCAAGTAGGCAACCCTATTTCACTCAGGCCGTCCACTGGTGGGTGTGGTGCCGAGTGTTCCTAGGATTTTGATTAGCTGGTTTTGGCAACACCATTGGTTAGGGACCCCTAACCAAGGAGGAGGTGGATATTGCACAGGAGGGCAGATTGCACAATACCCTGTAACTACCTGATAGGCCAGGGTGTCACAGATGGACATTATCCAAACCCTTCTCGTGGCATCTCTGCCCCCAATGGAGTACCTCATTGGATCTTCAATCCAGAACAGGCTTATGAGCACGGAGCCAAGGCAGATGTAAAGAAAGGGAAAAGACAAACTTGGAAGAAAGGACAAATCAATCCTTGGAACAAATTTTAAGGTTTTTCGTCATGGCTCAGCAGGAGGACTGAACCTCATTCCTACCTCTGGCTGAGTTTACCTTTTAATAGTCAGATCAATCAGTCCACTGGATCTCACCTTTTTTGTAATTATGGTTTTCATCTCCATTTTGGGGAATTCTCTAGGATAAGTTCTATCTGTCCTGGACTGAAGGTTGTCATACAGAAACTCAAGGATGTCTGAAGGGAGGTTGTAACGCTCACAGCTGGAGATGGTACTGCAATAAGCAAAAATGACCCACTGGACCACATGGAGACCCCAGGCCTACCTTTTCAGTGGGGTAAAAAATGGGACTGTGGCAGCTGACCCCCAGAGCAGGGGTAGACACAGTAGTGTAGACAGGGACCACCAGTGTAGCTTGAGGCAGCACAGTCAGGGTGAACAGGCAGAGAAACTAGCAAGGCTGGGACCAGCAGAGTGGTTGAGGCAGATGGCATGACCAGGACGGACAGGCAGAGTCTCCGGTATTGCAAGGGTCAATGGGATGGCTGAGGCTGGAGGCACGGCTGGGATGGACAGGCACAGACACTTGTACTAACAGGGCAGGACTGACAGGTACAGGCTGGACAGGACGGACCGGACAGACAAGGGAACCTGACAACAAGCTAGCTAAAGCACTGGACACTAAAATAGGGCATTAATCAAGCACCTCCCCTAGTGGGAGAGTACCCTAAGTACCCAGTGCCTCTCAGCGATATGCTGATAGACACTTCCTATGAGTGGCATGCTGGCCCTTTTTAAGAGAAGGGCAGTGCCGCACACATGCACCCTAGGAGCACTCCCAGAAGCTCCGTGCAGTGCGCACAGGCCCTGGGAGGCGGGGAGAGGAGACGCCCACATAGTGGAAAGCAGGGATGCTGAGCAGCGTGCAATGAGCTGGCCACGGCGGTGAGTGACAGCACGTCACTGCAGGAGTGGAGAGCAAGGAGTGCAGGAACGCAGCGTTAGAGGTTCAAAAGAACTTTGGGGACACTCAAATTCACCAGAAATGGATGACCGATAGACAACATTTGGTGCATCCTGTCTTCAAAGTAGGCAAAAAGGATCTGGTTGTCATAAAAAAATATTAAACTTAAGTTATCGTCATTAAAGTTGGGTCATAAGTTTATTGGTCATTATGAGATTCTGAAACTAGTCATACCAATGGCTTTTAAATTGAAACTTCCTTGGTCTTTTTGTATTCCTATGCTAATATCTTCCATAGATCCCTGCTAAAGACATTTGTTCCTTCAATATTATCTCCCTCATTCCTGCCTCCTCACATGTCTGTTGATAGAGGTTTAGAGTATGAGGTATAGAGGATCATGAATTTTCATAGGGTCCAAAATTTCCTCCAATATCTTATTGGGAGTGATATAGACCCGAGGAGAGATTCTGAGTTCCAGCATGACCTGTGAAGGCCGATAGGCTGGTCAGGGCCTTCCAATTTAGATTTCCTGGGAAACCTGGAGGTTCAGCGGCCTTGTTTGGTTGAGGGGATACTGTCACAATTTCACTACTCATGGTGTTCTAAGGAAGCTGTGAGTGACAGCTCAGTCATCCTATAGAATCAGGGGTGTTCTGGCTGTAAAGTATTGTTATTGATGGCTCAGCTGCCTAATCAGAGGCAGGGTATGCTGGGCTGTCAGTATTGTGCGTGACAGCCCAGCCGCCAATCTGGCTGGATCTGCTGGGTTTCTTCCTGGTGTCATCCAGATTACCTGACAATTTAGCTGGCTGACAATAGTCAGACCATTGCTAGTTGCAGCTTTGCTCGGTGGTACCTAGTCTTAGTGCACTGCTATTCTGACATTTATTGCCTGACCTAGAACTTTTGAATTTTGATTATTTGTTTGTATTGCTCTTTTACCTTCTACATTTTTCTGAGCTGGGCATTTCATTTATATAGCTTCTTATAGCTGGGTGTCCATAGTCTGGACCTTGTCACTCTCTGACTTTATTAAAATTGAGGTCAGCTCTGACACATGGTTTTAATATTAGAGAGTATAGGACCGTCCTGATACTACTTGTCACAATGGGATGTCTTTTACACTTTTTTGATCAAAAACAGTGTTTACTAAGTACTGTTATTTATTTATATGCACTATTGCTTTTTAATTATCTATTTACAAAAGGCTATATGCTCATTTTACTTTTATCATAGGTTTTGTACATTTTTCAGGAACTGGGATCTATGGAAAACACATGCACATACATATAGAAAACGCCAGTCGTTCTTTTTGTAAGGGTTCAATCACATCTGCATATAAGATGTGCAAGTGCAATGCGAGAAAAACAAAAAAGTCGAATTGCACTCTTATCAATGTTAGACAGTAGAGCAGATCACATCTGCTAGTTTTTCCTCTGCAAACTTCTGCATGCTGGCAAATCACAGCATGCTGCGGTGGCTCCGTACCTGTAACGTCCTGTATGTGGATTCAATGGGCCATGCACCGGACTCCTCCAGAGAGGCAACACTGAGCTAACCCTTATACAGGGACTGTCTGGTCACCCCGCCAGAGGGCCTAGATGCACGGTAGCCGGAACACGGGAGATACGGAGTCCAAGTCCTACAGAAGTCTGCTAGAGTCCAAAGGGAACCGCAGGCAGGACAGATGACTGGAACCGGGTTCAGGTGCCGAGAAGGAACCGCACACAGGATCCAGATGAGAAGTGCAGAGCGAGGTTACCAGGAACCGGTGACAGGATCAGACTGACGGATGATGGCAGGATCCACAGCAGACAGTCACGGGACACTTCCTGGGGGCTCCGCAATTGGGACAATGTCAGGGCGGCAGACAGGCTCTGAGGAAGAGACCGAGTTAATCTGGAGACAAAGTACAAAGGGACCTGAACACCTAGTTATGGAAACACGTTGAACAGGCAACGCCCGCCTGGAAGAGGAAGTCTTATATACCCTGTACCTGTATTAGCCATATCCTGTTCCTGGGACACTGGCCCTTTAAGGGGAGGTGAGCGCGCGCGCGCCCGCCCTAATGCACATGCGCGAGGCCCGAGTGCCGGAGGCCAGAGCAGGAAGTGGCGGGGAAGATGCAGGGGAGCCAGGCAGAGGATCCGGAGACACAGGGGGACGCCGAGACCGACGGACGGACGGCGCAGGAGACGCACAGGAGTGGGAGCGAGAGGGACCGCCGAGGGCAGGAGAACCGGAGACCGGAGCGGTGAGTGACAGGCGGTGACGGGACCCGGGGAGCGTGACAGTACCCTCCCATTATGCCCCCCTCCTCGCAACCGGGACAAGAAGTCGCACAGCAAAGGCTTGCCAACCTTCTCCCGGGGCTCCCAGGACCGGTCCTTGGGAGGGCTACGGTCCCGATCAACAAGGAAGAACTGCTTACCCCGCACAGTCTTCATGGCCACTATGTCCCTTACAGCATATACATCGTCGACAGCAATAGGAGGAGGAGGAGTACTGGCATTAGAGGCTAAGGGACCAAGGATGACTGGCTTGAGCAAGGAGATGTAGAAGGAGTTCGGGATCCGCATCGTGGCAGGGAGCTGCAGTTTGTACGAGACCTCGTTGATGCAGTCGACGACCTTGAAAGGACCGATGTACCGTGGACCCAACTTGTACGAGGGAATCCTCAACCGGACGTATTTGGAGGCAAGCCACACTAAATCTCCAGGAGAGAAGCGAGGAGGGTCAAGGCATCTCGAGTCCGCATGTTTCTTCATCCGGGCAGAAGCCCGTTCAAGGGAGGTCTTAACAGCACTCCATATAGTAGAGAAGTCTCTGGACCGGCCATCACCAGCGGGAACATCGGAAGTCGAGGATACCGCAATGGAATGGAAGGCTGAAGACCGTAGACAACATAGAAGGGAGAGCTGGAGGAGGATTCCCTGACGTGATGATTATGGGAGAACTCAGCCCAAGGAAGTAGCGTGGACCAGTCGTCATGATGGACGTTGACGTAGTGTCGAAGGAAGGAAGTCAGGACCTGGTTGACATGTTCCACTTGGCCATTGGACTGGGGATGGTAGGCAGAGGAAAAGTCCAAAGACACACCCAGATGTTTACAGAGCGCCTTCCAGAAGCGTGAGGTGAACGGAGTTCCCCTGTCGACACTATATGCAATGGAAAGCCGTGCAACCGGAACCATGCTGAAGAAAGGCATTGGCAAGTTCCTGGGCAGAGGGTAGGCCGACCATGGGGACGAAATGAGCCATCTTCGAGAATCAGTCCACCACGACCCAAATGACCGTATATCCAGAAGACAAAGGCAAGTCCGTGATAAAATCCATGGCAATATGTTGCCATTGAATGGAGGGAATCGGCAGAGGCAGGAGACGGCCATAGGGCAGGTGTCTGCGTGTCTTATTCCGGGCACAGGAAGGACAAGCTGAGACAAAAGAGTTGACATCCTTACGGAGAGACGGCCACCAATAGTGACGGCTAATACCGCTCCACGTTTTCTTCTAACCGGCATGTCCGGCCACCTTCGAAGAATGCCCCCATTGAAGGACTCTCAGTCTGTCGTTCTCCGTAACGAGAGTCTGCCCAGGCGGTATCTGTGCCAGAGTAACGGGAGCTACTGGGATGACCATACGTGGACAGATGAGGGACTGGTTTGTCTCTTCTTCCTGTTCCACCAGAATGAAGGACTGCGGTGCCGGTGACTGAGGGACGGGCCGTACGGACTGTAGACAGTTCTTGTGGCAAAACGGGCCCCAACGAGAGATCGCTCCAGAGCGCCAACTGACGACAGGATCATGTACTCGTATCCAGGACAGACCCAGCAGGAGCGAGTTTGTCATTTTCGGGATTACATATAGAGCGATCTTTTCGGTATGCAGAGCGCCAACACTGAGTTCCACGGGTTTGGTAATAAACAACACGGGTTCGAATAAGGGTTTTCCATCCACGGAGGCGAGCACGAGGGGTTTGGAAAGCGGGATGACAGGTACCCGGTATTTGTCTACCGTGGCATGTTGGATGAAATTACCCGCTTCCCCCGAATCAAGGTGTGCCTCTGCCGTAAACCGGGTTTCTTCTGTCGTCACGTGGACAGTCAGTGTAACCGGGGCTGAGGGGAAGCCGCTGCCGTGCTCTGATCCGACAGGGATGTGACAGTTTTCTGGAGAGTATACAGACGAGTGTCCACTGAAGACATTATAAGCCAGCATGCGAGTTTGCGTCTCGCGTAGCCACGTCAGATCTTGTACTTCGGCCAGCTGGGACACTTGTGTTCCGGGGGAATCCATGGCCTGTTCAATCTGTAATGTCCTGGATGTGGATTCACTGGGCCGTGCACCGGACTCCCCCAGAGAGGCAACACGGAGCTAACCTCTATACAGGGACTGTCCGGTCACTCCACCAGAGGGCCTAGATGCACGGTAGCCGGAACACGGGAGATACGGAGTCCAAGTCCTACAGAAGTCTACTAGAGGGAACCGTAGGCAGGACAGATGACTGGAACCGGGTTCAGGTGCTGAGAAGGAACAGCAGACAGGATCCGGATCCAGATGAGAAGTGCAGAGCGAGGTTACCAGGAACCAGTGACAGGATCAGACTAACGGATGTTGGCGGGATCCACAGCAGACAGTCACGGGACACTTCCTGGGGGCTCCGCAATTGGGACAATGTCAGGGTGGCAGACAGGCTCTGAGGACGAGACAGAGTAAATCTGGAGACAAAGTACAAAGGGACCTGAACAGCAGCTATAGGAACACGTTGAACAGGCAACGCCCACCAGGAAGAGGAAGTCTTATATACCCTGTACCTGTATTAGCCATATCTCGTTCCTGGGACGCTGGCCCTTTAAGAGGTGAGCGACCTCGCGCGCGCCCTAATGCGCATGCGCGAGGCCCGAGTGCTGGAGGCCAGAGCAGGACGATGCAGGAGATGCAATGGATCCGGAGACGCAGGGGGACGCAGAGACCGACGGACGGACGGCACAGAAGACACACAGGAGGGGGAGCGAGAGGGACCGCCACGGGCAGGAGAACCGGAGACCGGAGCGGTGAGTGAAAGGCGGCGACGGGACCCGGGGAGCGTGATAGTACCTCGGCAATGCAAGTCAAATGAGTGTATGAATCGGACGAGTGCAATGCGAGAAAATCGTGCATTGCACTTGGACCAATGTTAGTCAATGACTTAGAGCAGATGGTGAGTTTTTTTTCTTAGGCCAGAGTCACACTTGCGAGTGCCTCACGTGTAAATCGCGCGAGTCTCTCATGGAATCACCCAGCACGGACTCACACTCACTTGACAGGAGCGGGTCGGTTGCATGTACAGTCATATGAAAAAGTTTGGGCACCCCTATTAATGTTAACCTTTTATCTTTATAACAATTTGGGTTTTTGCAACAGCTATTTCAGTTTCATATATCTAATAACTGATGGACTAAGTAATATTTCTGGATTGAAATGAGGTTTATTGTACTAACAGAAAATGTGCAATCCGCATTTAAACAAAATTTGACAGGTGCAAAAGTATGGGCACCTCAACATAAAAGTGACATTAATATTTTGTAGATCCTCCTTTTGCAAAAATAACAGCCTCTAGTCGCTTCCTGTAGCTTTTAATGAGTTCCTGGATCCTGGATGAAGGTATATTTGACCATTCCTGTTTACAAAAACAATTCCAGTTCAGTTAATTTTGATGGTTGCCGAGCATGGACAGCACGCTTCAAATCATCCCAGAGATGTTCAATGATATTCAGGGCTGGGGACTGGGATGGCCATTCCAGAACATTGTAATTGTTCCTCTGCATGAATGCCTGAGTAGATTTGAAGCGGTGTTTTGGATCATTGTCTTGTAGAAATATCCATCCCCTGCGTAACTTCAACTTCGTCACTGATTCTTGCACATTATTGTCAAGAATCTGTTGATACTGAGTTGAATCCATGCGACCCTCAACTTTAACAAGATTCCCGATGCTGGCATTGGCCACAAAGCCCCAAAGCATGATGGAACCTCTACCAAATTTTACTGTGGGTAGCAAGTGCTTTTCTTGGAATACCGTGTTTTTTTGCCTTCATGCATAACGCCTTTTTGTATGACCCAACAACTAAATCTTTGTTTCATCAGTCCACAGGACCTTCTTCCAAAATGTAACTGGCTTGTCCAAATGTGCTTTTGCATACCTCAGGCGACTGTTTGTGGCGTGCTTGCAGAAACTGCTTCTTTCGCATCACTCTCCCATACAGCTTTTCCTTGTGCAAAGTGCGCTGTATTGTTGACCGATGCACATTGACACCATCTGCAGCAAGATGATGATGCTGCAGGTCTTTAGAGGTGGTCTGTGGATTGTCCTTGACTGTTCTCACCATTCTTCTTCTCTGCCTTTCTGATATTTTTCTTGGCCTGCCACTTCTGGGCTTAACAAGAACTGTACCTGTGTTCTTCCATTTCCTTACTATGTTCCTCACAGTGGAAACTGACAGTTTAAATCTCTGAGACAACTTTTTGTATCCTTCCCCTGAACTATGTTGAATAATCTTTGTTTTCAGATCATTTGAGAGTTGTTTTGAGGAGCCCATGATGCCACTCTTCATAGGAGATTCAAGTAGGAGAACAACTGGCAAGTGGCCACCTTAAATACCTTTTCTCATGATTGGATACATCTGCCTATAAAGTTCAAAGCTCAATGAGGTTAGAAAACCAATTTAGTGCTTCAGTATGTCAGTAAAAAGTAGTTAGGAGTGTTCAAATCAAGAAATTGATAACATTGATATCATTGAACATCTGTGGGATGATTTGAAGTGTGCTGTCCATGCTCGGCGACCATCAAACTTTACAAAACAATTCCAGTTCAGTTAACAGGAATGGTCAAATATACCTTCATCCAGGATCCAGGAACTCATTAAAAGCTACAGGAAGCGACTAGAGGCTGTTATTTTTGAAAAAGGAGGATCTACAAAATATTAATGTCACTTTTATGTTGAGGTGCCCATACTTTTGCACCGGTCAAATTTTGTTTAAATGCAGATTGCACATTTTCTGTTAGTACAATAAACCTCATTTCAATCCAGAAATATTACTGAGTCCATCAGTTATTAGAAATATGAAACTGAAATAGCTGTTGGAAAAACCCAAATTGTTATAAAGAAAAAAGGTTAACATTAATAAGGGTGCCCAAACTTTTTCATATGACTGTATATGCTACTAGATACGGGGACTGTTAGGCAGGGATTAGCAGTATACACCCAAAACTACTCATGGTTCTGAGTGCATATTGCACGAGAGGTTCCCTTCAATTTTTTGGAAAAAACTGCGTCTCATCACTTCTCACCAGGGTTAGTACTAGGCCCGGACTGGCCATAGGGCAATTCTGGCAAATGTCAGATGGGCCGGTCCCTGCATTCACCGCCGCTCTGCTCAGCAGTGTGCAGCCCGGGCACCATTATTTGCCGTACGCACACTAGCTGCAGCAGGACCAGCAGCCAGCATGCTGCGCTGTGCCAGCCCTGCTGTGTGATAGTGTGCCTGGCATGCACACAATGCTGAGGAGCGCGTCCGTGGCGGTACCGGTGACTGCAGCTTCCTCCTTCCTATTCAAATGTATTTGCGTCACTCACAAGTAAATACATTTGAACAGTGGGTAGTGCCATGACTGCGGCCCGCCCCCAACGTGCAGCAACTTGATGAGATCATCACCTTGCTGACGTCATCACAGTGCTGCGGGAGACAGACACATCGTGCAGCGGTAAGCGCTCCATGGAGGAGCCGAAGATGGCAGTTTTAATTAATGGGGATGAGTGGGGAGAAGCTTTGCGACAGGCAGAGGGGGAGTACTGTATTCCGAGGGAGGGGTGTGTGTGTGTGAGGTGATGGGGGGTGCATTGTATTGTGTGTGTGGTGATGGGGGTGCATTGTAGTGTGTGTGTGCAGTGATGGGGGGTGCATTGTATTTTGTGTGTGGTGATGGGGAGGTGCGTGTGTGTGTGTGATGATGGGGGGTGCATTGTATTGTGTGTGTGGTGATGGGGGTGCATTGTATTGTGTGTGTGGTGATGGGGGGTGCATTGTATTGTGTGTGTGTGGTGATGGGGGGTGCATTGCATTGTGTGTGGTGATGGGGGGTGCATTGTATTGTGTGTGGTGATGGGGGGGTGCATTGTAGTGTGTGTGTGTGTGGTGTGATGGGGGTGGATTGTATTGTGTGTGTGTGGTGATGGGGGGTGCATTGTATTGTGTGTGATGATGGGGGCTGCATTGTATTGTGTGTGAGGTGATGGGGGGGTGCAGTGTGTGTGTGTTTGTGTGTGTGTGTGGTGATGGGGGGGGTGGTGTGTGTGTGATGATGGGGGGTGCATTGTATTGTGTGTGTGTGTGGTGGTGGGGGGTGCATTGTATTGTGTGTGTGTGTGTGTGTGTGTGGTGGTGGGGGGTGCATTGTATTGTGTGTGTGTGTGTGTGTGTGTGGTGATGGGGGGTGCATTGTATTGTGTGTGTTGAAATGGGGGGTGCATTGTATTGTGTGTGGTGATGGGGGGGTGTATTGTATTGTGCGTGTGTGTGTGTGTGTGTGGTGATGGGGCTGCATTGTATTGTGCGTGGTGATGGGGGTGCATTGTATTGTGTGTGGTGATGGGGGGGTGTATTGTATTGGGTGTGTCTGTGTGTGGTGATGGGGCTGCATTGTATTGTGCGTGGTGATGGGGGGTGCATTGTATTTGTGTGTGTATGTGATGGGGGGGTGTGTGATGATGGGGGGGGATGCACTGTATATTGTGTGTGTGTGTGTGTGTGGTCATGGGGGTGCATTGTATTGTGTGGTGATGGGGGTGCATTGTAGTGAGTGTGTGTGATGATGGGGGGTGCATTGTATTGTGTTTTTGATGATGGGGGGGTGCATTGTGCGCCAACACGGAGTTCCACGGGTTTGGTAATAAACAACACGGGTTCGAATAAGGTTTTTCCATCCACGGAGGCGAGCACGAGGTGTTTGGAAAGCGGGATGACAGGTACCCGGTATTTGTCTACCGTGGCCTGTTGGATGAAATTACCCGCTGCCCCTGAATCAAGGTGTGCCTCTGCCGTAAACCGGGTTTCTTCTGTCGTCACGTGGACAGTCAGTGTAACCGGGGCTGAGGGGGTTCCAGTACCTAGGGTGGCATCTCCCACCAATGCTAGGATTTGGGCCTTTCCCGGCTTTTCGGGGCAAGAGCGAAGCAGGTGCGTACCGCTTCCACAGTAGTTGCACAGACCATTGGCGAGCCGCTCTGCTCGGCGTTGCTCAGTTGGTCCCAGACTGTTTATTTGCATAGGTTCGGGAGTAGTTACCGGACGGCACAGACTGAGGGACTGTGGACCTCTGCGGAGTGGAGGTGGAACGGATTGGTTGCCTGTCCCGGGATACTTCCTTTGATCGTTCCTGAAAACGAAGATCAATCCGGGTTGCTAGAGAGACCAGACCATCCAAGGTATGAGGAACATCACGACCGGCTAATTCATCCTTGATGCGGCCAGAGAGGCCCTCCCAGAAGACTGCTGTCAAAGCCTCGTTGTTCCATCCTAACTCAGAGGCAAGCGTACGGTACTGGTGCATTGTATTGTGTGTGTGTGTGTGTGGTTATGAAGGTGCATTGTAGTGAGTGTGTGTGGTGATGGGGGGTACATTGTATTTTGTGTGTGTGTGTGTGGTGATGGGGGGGTGCATTGTATTTGTGTGTGGTGATGGGGAGTACATTGTATGGTGTGTGGTGATGAGGTGTGTGTGTGATGATGGGGGCTGCATTGTATTGTGTGTGTGGTGATGGGGGGTGCATTGTAGTGTGTGTGTGTGTGGTGATGGGGGGTGCATTGTATTTGTGTGTGTGTGTATGGTGATGGTGTGTGCATTGTATTTGTGTGTGTGGTGATGGGGGGGGGCTGCATTGTATGTGTATGTGTGTGTGTGTGTGGTGATGGGGTTTGCATTGTATTGTGTGTGGTAATGGGGGTTGCATTGTATTGTGTGGGTGTGTGTGTGATGATGGGGCGTGCATTGTATTGTGTGTATGGTGATGGTGCGTGTAGTGTGTGTGTGTGTGTGTGTGTGGTGATGGTGGGTGCATTGTACTGTGTGTGTGGTGATGGGGGGGTGCATTGTATTTGTGTGTGGGGCGGTGAAGGTGGGTGCATTGTGTGGTGATGGGGGGTGCATTGTATTGTGAGTGTGTGTGTGTGGTGATGGGGGGGTGCATTGTATTGTGTGTGTGTGTGTGGTGATGGGGGGTGCATTGTAGTGTGTGTGTGTGTGTGTGTGTGGTGATGGGGGGTGCATTGTACTGTGTGGTGATGGTGGGTGCATTGTATTCGTGTGTATGGTGATGGTGTGTGCATTGTATTTGTGTGTGTGTGTGGTGATGTGTGTGTGTGGTGATGGGGGCTGCATTGTATTTGTGTGTGTGTGGTGATAGGGGCTGCATTGTATTGTGTGGGTGTGTGTGGTGATGGGGGGGTGCATTGTACTGTGTGTGTGTGGTGATGGGGGTGCATTGTATTTGTGTGTGTGTGTGTGTGGGGGGGTGAAGGTGGGTGCATTGTATTGTGTGTGTGTGTGTGTGTGTATGGTGATGGAGGGGTGCATTGTATTGTGTGTGTGTGTGTGTGTGTGTGTGTGTGTTGTGATGGGGGGTGTATTGTATTGTGTGTGGTTTTGGGGGTGCATTGTATTTGTGTTAGTGTGTGTGGTGATGGTGGGTGCATTGTATTGTGCGTGGTGATGGTGGGTGCATTGTACTGTGTGTGCGGTGATGGGGGGGTGCATTGTATTTGTGTGTGCATGTGTGTGGGGGGTGAAGGTGGGTGCATTGTATTGTGTGTGTGTGTGTGTGGTAATGGGGGGTGCATTGTATTTGTGTGTGGTAATGGGGGTTGCATTGTATTGTGTGTGGTGTGATGGGGGTGCATTGTATTGTGTGGGTGTGTGTGTGATGATGGGGGGGTGCATTGTATTTGTGTTAGTGTGTGTGGTGATGTGTGTGTGTGTGTGGTAATGGGGGGTGCATTGTATTGTGTGTGTGTGTGGTGATTGTGTGTGGTGATGGTGGGTGCATTGTATTGTGTGTGTGTGTGTGTGTGTGTGTGTGGGGGTGTGTGTGTGATGGTGGGTGCATTGTATTTTGTGTGTATGGTGATGGATGGGTGCATTGTATTGTGTGTGTGTGTGTTGTGATGGGGGGTGTATTGTATTGTGTGTGGTTTTGGTGGTGCATTGTATTTGTGTTAGTGTGTGTGGTGATGGGGGGGTTGCATTGTATTGTGTGTGTGTGGTGATGGGGGTTTCATTGTATTGTGTGTGGTGATGGGGGGTGCATTGTGTGTGTGTGTGTGTGTGGGGTGATGGTGGGTGCATTGTATTGTGTGTGTGTGTGTGTGTGTGTGTGTGTGTGTGTGTGTGTGGGGGTGTGTGTGATGGTGGGTGCATTGTATTTTGTGTGTATGGTGATGGATGGGTGCATTGTATTGTGTGTGTGTGTTGTGATGGGGGGTGTATTGTATTGTGTGTGGTTTTGGTGGTGCATTGTATTTGTGTTAGTGTGTGTGGTGATGGGGGGGTTGCATTGTATTGTGTGTGTGGTGATGGGGGTTTCATTGTATTGTGTGTGGTGATGGGGGGTGCATTGTGGGTGTGTGTGTGATGATGGGGGGTGCATTGTACTGTGTGTGGTGATGGGGGGGTGCATTGTACTGTGTGTGTGTGTGGTGATGGGGGGGTGCATTGTATTTGTGTGTGTGTGTGGGGGGGGTGAAGGTGGGTGCATTGTATTGTGTGTGTGTGTGTGTGTGTATGGTGATGGTGGGTGCATTGTATTTTGTGTGTGTTGTGATGCGGGGTGCATTGCATTTTGTGTATGGTGATGGTGGGTGCATTGTATTGTGTGTGTGTGTGTGTGTGTGTGTGTGTGTGTGTGGTGATGGAGGGGTGCATTGTATTGTGTGTGTGTTGTGATGGGGGGTGTATTGTATTGTGTGTGGTTTTGGGGGTGCATTGTATTTGTGTTAGTGTGTGTGTGTGGTGATGGGAGTGTGTGTGTGCGTGGTGATGGTGGGTGCATTGTACTGTGTGTGTGGTGATGGGGGGGTGCATTGTATTTGTGTGTGTGTGTGGGGGGGGTGAAGGTGGGTGCATTGTATTGTGTGTGTGTGTGTGTGTGTGTGTGTGTGTGTGGTAATGGGGGGTGCATTGTATTGTGTGTGTGGTGATGGGGGGGTGCATTGTATTGTGTGTGTGGTGATGGGGAGTACATTGTATTGTGTGTTGTGATTGGGGTGCATTGTATTTGTGTGTGTGTGTGTGGTGATGGGGGGTGCATTGTATTGTGTGTGTGGTGATGGGGGGGTGCATTGTATTGTGTGTGTGTGTGTGTGTGGTGATGGGGGGGTGCATTGTATTGTGTGTGTATGGTGATGGTGTGTGCATTGTGTGTGTGGTGTGATGGGGGGTGCCTTGTATTTTGTGTGCGTGTGTGTGTGTGTGTGTGTGCGGTGATGGGGGGTGCATTGTATTGTGTGGTGATGGTGGGTGCATTGTATTTTGTGTGTGTGTATGGTGATGGTGGGTGCATTTTGTGTGTGTGTGTGTGTGTGTGTGTGGTGATGGGGGCTGCATTGTATTTGTGTGTGTGTGGGGGGGGGGGTGAAGGTGAGTGCATTGTATGGTGTGTGTGTGTGGTGATGGAGGGGTGCATTGTATTGTGTGTGTGTGTGTGTGTGGTGATGGTGGGTGCATTATATTGTGTGTGTGTGTGTGGTGATGGAGGGGTGCATTGTATTGTGTGTGTGGTGATGGGGGGTGCATGGTATTTGTGTGTGTGTGTGTGTGTGTGTGGTGATGGGGGTGTATTGTGTGTTGATGGGGGTGCATTGTTTTGTGTGTGTGTGTGGTGATGGGGGGTGCATTGTATTTGTGGGTGTGTGGTGATGGGGGGTGCATTGTATTGTGTGGGTGTGTGTGTGTGGTGATGGGTGCATTGTATTTGTGGGTGTGTGGTGATGGGGGTGTATTGTAGTGTGTGTGTATGGTGATGGGGAGTACATTGTATTGTGTGTTGTGATTGGGGTGCATTGTATTGTGTGTGTGGTGATGGGGGGGTGCATTGTATTGTGTGTGGTTTTGGCGGTGCATTGTATTTGTGTGTGTGTAGTGATGGGTGTATTGTGTGTGTTATGGTGGGTGCATTATATTGTATTGTGTGTGTGTGTGTGTGTGTGTGGTGATGGAGGGGTGCATTGTATTGTGTGTGTGTGGTGATGGTGGGTGCATTGTATTTTGTGTGTGGTGATGGGGGGCTGCATTGTATTTGTGTGTGGGGGGGTGAAGGTGGGTGCATTGTATTGTGTGTTTGTGTGTGTGTATGGTGATGGTGGGTGCATTGTATTGTGTGTGTGTGTGTGTGTGTGTGTGGTGATGGTGGGTGCATTGTATTTGTATTTGTGTGTGTGTATGGTGATGGGGGTTGCATTGTGTGTGTGTGGTGATGGTGGGTGCATTATATTGTGTGTGTGTGTGTGTGTGTGTGTGTGGTGATGGAGGGGTGCATTGTATTGTGTGTGTGTATGGTGATTGTGTGTGCATTGTGTGTGTGTGGTGATGGGGGGGTGCCTTGTGTGTGTGTGTGGTGATGGGGGGTGCATTGTATTGTGTGTGTGTGTGTGTGTGTGTGTGTGTGGTGATGGGTGGGTGCATTGTACGGTGTGTGTGTGTGGTGATGGGGGGGTGCATTGTATTTGTGTGTGTGTGTGTATGGTGATGGTGGGTGCATTGTTTTTTGTGTGTGTTGTGATGGGGGGTGCATTGCATTTTGTGTATGGTGATGGTGGGTGCATTGTATTGTGTGTGTGTGTGTGGTGATGGAGGGGTGCATTGTATTGTGTGTGTGTGTGGTGATGGGGGGTGTATTGTATTGTGTGTGGTTTTGGGGGTGCATTGTATTTGTGTTAGTGTATGTGTGTGGTGATGGGGGTGTGTGTGTGCGTGGTGATTGTGGGTGCATTGTACTGTGTGTGTGGTGATGGAGGGGTGCATTGCATTGTGTGTGTGTGTGTGTGTGTGGTGATGGGGGTGTATTGTATTGTGTGTGGTTTTGGGGGTGCATTGTATTTGTGTTAGTGTATGTGTGTGGTGATGGGGGTGTGTGTGTGCGTGGTGATTGTGGGTGCATTGTACTGTGTGTGTGGTGATGGGGGGGGGTGCATTGTATTTGTGTGTGTGTGTGTGTGTGTGTGGTAATGGGGGGTGCATTGTATTGTGTGTGTGTGGTGATGGGGGGTGCATTGTATTGTGTGTGTGTGTGTGGTGATGGGGGGGTGCATTGTATTGTGTGTGTGTGGTGATGGGGGGGTGCATTGTATTGTTTGTGGTTTTGGCGGTGCATTGTATTTGTGTGTGTGTGGTGATGGGTGTATTGTGGGTGCATTATATTGTGTGTGTGTGTGTGTGTGGTGATGGGGGGTGCATTGTATTTGTGGGTGTGTGGTGATGGGGGTGTATTGTAGTGTGTGTGTGTGGTGATGGGGGGTGCATTGTATTGTGTGTGTATGGTGATGGGGAGTACATTGTATTGTGTGTTGTGATTGGGGTGCATTGTATTGTGTGTGGTGATGGGGGGTGCATTGTATTGTGTGTGTGTGTGGTGATGGGGGGGTGCATTGTATTGTGTGTGGTTTTGGCGGTGCATTGTATTTGTGTGTGTGTGTGTGGTGATGGGTGTATTGTGTGTGTTATGGTGGGTGCATTATATTGTATTGTGTGTGTGTGTGTGTGTGTGGGGATGGAGGGGTGCATTGTATTGTGTGTGTATGGTGATGGGGGGCTGCATTGTATTTGTGTGTGTGTGTATGGTGATGGTGGGTGCATTGTATTTGTGTGTGTGTGTGTGTGTGGTGATGGTGGGTGCATTGTATTTGTATTTGTGTGTGTGTGTGTATGGTGATGGGGGGTTGCATTGTATTTTGTGTGTCTGTGTGTGTGTGTGGTGATGGTGGGTGCATTATATTGTGTGTGTGTGTGTGTGTGTGTGGTGATGGAGGGGTACATTGTATTGTGTGTGTGTATGGTGATTGTGTGTGCATTGTGTGTGTGTGTGGTGATGGGGGGGTGCCTTGTGTGTGTGTGTGTGTGTGGTGATGGGGGGTGCATTGTATTGTGTGTGTGTGTGTGTGTGTGTGTGTGTGTGGTGATGGGGGGTGCATTGTATTGTGTGTGGTTATGGGGGTGCATTGTATAGAAAGCCATGGAACCCATAGGGTGGAGGGGCGACATGACTAGAGGGAAGGGAAGGAGTGATGGGGTTAATAGGAACAGGAATGTTCGTGTATAGGGCAGAGAAAGGGATTGGTGGGTAGGAGGAGTTTCTCTGGAGGAAGAGGTGGGACAGATGAGGGGTGTAAGTATAGGAAATTTGGCTTACCCCTTCTTGATTTCCGGATATGGAGCGATCCGAACGTGCAACAGGATGGCTGCTATCCAGGACCAGCGGATTCAACATGGCAGTGAGCGGGCCCCTGGCAGCGCGGTCCCACGTCTTGTCTGCCGGGGGTTAACCCGTTTGCACTTTCCCCTCGCTCCCCTGTCAGCAGCGGGCGGCGTTTCCCCCCCCCCAACCCCATTTTTCAGGTATTTGCCGTGCGCGGGGGAAGCGAGGAGGAGATGTGAGAGCCCCTTCGGGGACTCTCCGTGGCAGTGACGTGGGCAGCGACGGTACGCAGCTGCTGCTCCGGCCGCGGGAGGAATCTCCGTCCGGGCCGTGGCAGCCGGGAGGGGGGCTTGGCTAGTCTGCGGCCTACTTCCGGTTTCGAGCCGCGGCCTGGATTGCTGGATGCGGCGGCTCCTGGATGGGGAGAGCGCCCGGCGGTGGACGGAGGCCAGTTTACCCCCCACGGACGGTGGGGGGGCCGTGGAGCTGTAGCCAGTGGTGGGTCCGGCACCAGGGCAGGCGAGCCTGGTGCGACGGGTGCCCAGGAGGCGGCGGTATGTGGGGGTGATGGCGGGGGTCCTGCAGTCCCTGCCTGGTCACCCAGATCAGGCGGGCAGCTCTCGGCAGCGGCAGTCTCCCCCTGGAGGGGGTGGGTCCAGCTGACAGAGGCTTTCGTGGGCCCAGGAGGGCTGGATGCGGCGGCTCCTGCCCAGGAGAGCGCCCGGCGAGGACTGAGGCCAGCGTTACCCCCCGCGGGTAGCGGGGAAGCTGGGGGGGGCTGCAGCCAGCACGGGGTCCGGCACCAGGGCAGGCGAGCCTGGTGCAACAGGTGCCCAGGAGATGTCGGTGAGTGGGGGTGATGGCGGGGGCCCTGCGGTCCCTGCCTGGTCCCCTAGATCAGGCGTGCAGCTCCCGGCAGCGGCGGTCTCCCCCAGGAGGGGGAGAGCCCGGCAGACGGATGCTTTATGCTTTATGGGCCCAGGAGGGCAGGATGCGGCGGTGGCTCTAGAGTAGAGTCTGCTGGCAGCGGGTCAGGCCACAGGCCTCCTCATCTTCGGGCCAGAAGATGAGGAGGCCCGCGGTGGCAGCCCATGGGACGGTATGGTGTTCAGGGTTGTTGCCGCAGGGCAGAAGACGGAGCCTGGAGGACGGTGCCCACGCGGCGTACCAGGAGGACGGCCATGGTGGTAGCGGCGCTTCGGCGGCGTCTGCATTACCTGAGCCAGAGGCGGCCGGCTCCAGCAAGGAGGAGGATTGAGCAGCGTCGTTGGAAGACTCAGATGTCTGGATGGCTTGACTTCTACTCCAGTATCCGCCGGGTCGCGGTCGGGTGAGACAGCCGTGGATTCGGCGGGGTTTGGGGCGCACCTGGGGGTGCAAAAAGGGTAGTGTGGGGGGCGGCTGTGGATACGGCAGCGCCAAAGGGGTCTGTGATATTGCACCAGGTAGGGGGTCTTCCTGCAAGGGTCTGTTGTATAACACGGTTGCGGGGAGTGCGCGTGCGCTGCCGGCGGCATGGACGGGAGCGGCAGTGGTAGGCGCAGGTACGGCAGGCAGAGTGAGGGCGCATGAGGCGGCGGGGGAGATTGTTCTGGCAGAGTCGACGGGGGGGCTGTGACAGAGAAAGATGTGGAAAGAGGCGGATGAGTTGGTGCGTCTGGATGACAGAGGCAATTGTGAGAGGTATGTGTGCGTCAAAGGCCCGCTGGGGGCTTACCTGTTGGCGGATGTGAGGGATATGATTTGCAAGGGGAGAATGTTGAAATATTCTCTCTGCTGCCCCTGGAACAGTTTCACTTGAATAAGGTCGAGCTAGGTGACTCCAGGAAGGAGGGGGAGGGGATGCGCCGTTATAGGTCATCTCTCGTATATTTGCAACTTGGCGGCGGGCAATTTGCGTTCTTTTGGTGAGTGTATTGGGGAGAAGGAATTGGGATATTGTTCGGCATTGTTTGGTTATATGGTTGCATTTGGGGGTGCTTGTAGGTCAGTTGGCGGTGTAGCCTGGCTTCTGTACGCCAAGCAATTTTGGCAGGGGAAGGTGTTGGGTACAAGTCTGCGGTAAGATCATAAGGGCATATCCTTATGGATGCGGTGATGGCTCCTGGTCAACCTTCCTGGTCAACCCCCCTTGAGACCTGTTAGAACCCCGGCACACCGGACGACGGGGGGGTTTGTGGGCAGTATAATGACGGGCAGTGCAAATTTGGCACCGCCTGTCATCTTATGCACAAGTGTTCGGGCTGTGGAAGGGGACATAGTACTTCCCACGTTTTTGCATTCTGTCGGTGTTGGTGGATCTTTGCTCCTTATTGGAATTGGCGCTTTGCTAGGGGAGGCCCGGATGTGGTCAGTGGACAGTGGGTAAGGAAGTGGCTTTGGGCAGGTTGGGTGGGCCATTCGAGGCCCTCCTTGTCATGATTGGGTTTCTCCGTTGGGGGTGGTGCTAAAAGGTGCCGAACTTATTTCGGCTTATTCAATTTTATCGTATACAGAGGAGTCATCGGTGTATACCTGCATTGCTCCGGATTTGCCGACTGTTTATTATTGTGTCGTGGGACGGAGTGTGGGATTTGGTAAAGGCGGTGAGCCATGGAGCATTGATGGCAAAGGCGGCTGTGGAGGCGGCATTTAGGTTGTCATTGGTCCACCCCTGCTAGCCAACATTTCTGGGGTTGCTGTGGGGATGGGAATTATTACATTGTTCGCTGTTGGGCAGTTCCATTTTGTGTTCCTATTTGAGGCTGTTATTTCTTTGTTGAGTGGGTTGTGCGTGGTGTGTCCAGGATTACATCGCTCATTCATAATTGGATGATTTGCTTTTGCATCGGGTCGGCGGGTCCGATGTTTCATTTGGGTTTGTTGTCTCATTGGCGAAGGTGGCGGTTACTCTTTTGGCGTCCCGTGGGCGCAGGAGAAGACTGAAGGTCCAGCGTCAGTGATGCGGTTTATGGGGGATAAAGATTGATGTTCTGACTATGGAGCGTAGGCTCCGTGGGTAGTAGTGTGGTCCTACGGGCTGCGTTAGAGGCAGTAGATCAGCTACGGCAGTGCGGTTTAAGGTGGTGCGGTCTTCGCTGGGGCAGTGGAACTGTGGGTGCAGAGTTACGGCATTGGGGAGTGCATTTGCTGGACGGCTGTAGTCGGCTACGCCAAGGGTGCAGCCATCGGCTCATTTTCTGGGGGGTCACGAGGGAAATCATGGACGATCTAATGGTGTAGGATGTTTTCTTGCGGCGATTCAATAGCTGCGCGTGGTGGCTGGGTAAGGTGGTACCTGATGGAATGCTGCAGCGGTCCTCGGATGCAGCAGGACCGGCTGTTTTGGTTTAGCATGGTGGGTATTGCTTCCAATTTGTGGTGGTGGTCGAGTCGTGGGGGTTAACAGTTTTTGCGAGAGGAAGGTGTGCTGTCAGGGTGTTTATTAGTCGCTCGTGGATTTGATTATTGGTTTGTTGGCTAATTCTGGGCCAAGGGTGGTGTACTTGCGGCATTTGGTTCTCAAATGTATGTGGTATAATAAAAAAAAAAAAAATAGGTGTGGCACAACCCATGTTGGGGGTCAACAAAGGGGTAGCTGCTGCTTTGTTTCGTTTCAGTGCAAGTTTCGGGAGTTGAAGCCGAGGCGGACGAGGTTGGAACGGTGTTTCCGGGGGGCTTGTGGAGTCTGGTGAGGCTGTGTTTTGGGAGCCGGTCAGGAACTCGGTGACTGAGGTTACTTGGTGCTGATATATAGAACTGTGGGCGGCATGAATAACGTTGTTTGGGCCAGGTTTAGGGGGGGCCCGGTGGTGTATTTGGTGGTCTTGTTGACAGTGGTGAGTAACGAGTTTTTTCGGGTTGGTAGGTCGGCATCGGCAGTGGTCCATGGGATGGCGGCTGTGGTTTTTAGTTGAAGTTTAGGGGTGAGAGGGATGCTTTCGGAGGATTTTCGGGTGCGGCAAGGCCTTGAAGGGTTTTTTCACAAGGGTGTGAAGGAGCCGGACGCGAGGGGCCGATCTCTTTTGTGGTGTTCAAGCATTTTAGGAGTGATTTGTGGTTATATTCATCTGATTGTGAGCGGGTCTGTGTTTCCTTTTGCCCAAAATAGTTGGTGTTAGCCTTGTATGGGGCATTGCAAATCGGGGGTTGGTCGGCCCATATACGGTTAGGGGCGGTGGTTTGATGTTGGAAGTTGGGCCTGCGGTGGGGCAGGGGGTTGAGCGCTGACTTTGTCGCGCACAAACAACGGATCAGGCAGGTTGTGAAGGTTGGTGATGTTGTACGCGGTCCTGGGTGCGGAATCATGTCGGGAGGACGCCCAGGCGTGCTGTTGTGTCATGTGGATGGTTTCCCCCCCCCTCGTTTTCTTACGGTGCCAGATTTTGGCAGTGCTGGAGACTTGCTTGCAAGGGGCGGGAGTGGGCGCCCGGAGTACTACGGGTCGCATTCCTTCTGGATTGGGGCTGCCACGGAGGCCCCTCGGTGTGGTCTCGGGAAAGTGTTTGTGAGCTGTATGGGGAGGGAAGAGCCCTCTTGTTTTCGTCATTACGTTCGGCCTCAGTTGTCATCGTGTTAAGGCTAACGGGGGGTTTTGGGTCTTTTTGGAAGTGGAACATGTTTGGTTAGCATAACCGGTTGGTGTTTTATCTGTGGGGTTTATAACCTGTGGGTTTGTGGTGCATGTGTGCCTCATTTGGTTATTCGGGCACTAGTTTGTCGGGGGGTTCGGCGGGCTGAGGCTTGCCCAAATTGTCGCCAGCTGGGTCTGGACGGGGCTGATTGTGCTGGTCCTATATGTGGGAGGCAGCGATTTGGTGGCCCGGGCATCTCGGGAGTTAATTAAGAAGGTAAAAAAAAAATTATACTTGGTTTGTTGCATCTGTGGAAGATATACCCCGGCTTCACCGTGGGTGGTTTGATAGTGTGACCAGGTGGACTGGAGGGGGCTCGTTTGGTAGCTAGTATCACTCGAGCCTATTGGGTTGCGGCACTGTGAGTTGGTGTCGCTGATCTGGTAGTTTCGGAGGTGCAATGGGGGTGCATTTTAATGATATTGGTGCGGTTTGTGGCGCTGGGATTGCGTGGAGGTGTGGCATAAGTTTTGGTGTGTGGCGGGTCCAGGCCACGTAAGGAGTCACGTGCCCTGTCCTGTGGCGTGGGGTAGGTGTGGTCCAGAGGCGGTTGAAGGCAATGGTAACTGGACTGAGGAACACCATCTTGGTATGGTGGCTCCGGGTTCCGGGATGTTGCAGACACTGAGTTCTGCAAAGTTGGGGGTATTAATCCGTTGGTGATTAATACCTCATCTCTGGGTCGGTGTGTTGCGGCCAGGGATATTGGTGTGAGAAGTTGTTCCTGGACTGGGCCTACTCAGGGTTATATATTTTATGTATTGATTACTGTGTTACCTATTATTTGTTGGGGTCGCCCGTTGGACTGCGCCCCCTTGTGTTTAGAATGTAAATAATAGGTAATAAAGGCTGCTGTGGCCAATTTGAACCAAGTCACATGCAGTCCGTGTATTATTTACAGATGGTATTGGTGGGTAACACATACACAGCACGACTGGAGAATCCTTCCTGAATGGTCGTGTGTGTGTGTGTGTGTGGTGATGGTGGGTGCATTGTATTTGTGTGTGTGTGTGTGTGTGTGTATGGTGATGGTGTGTGCATTGTATTTGTGTGTGTGTGTGTGTGTGTGTGTGTGTGTGTGGTGATGGGGAGTGCATTGTATTTTTGTGTGTGTTTGGGGGGCGTGATGGTGGGTGCATTGTGTGTGTGTGTGTGTGTGTGTGGTTATGGGGGTGCATTGTAGTGAGTGTGTGTGTGTGGTGATGGGGGTGCTGCATTGTATTTGTGTGTGTGTGTGTGTGTGGTGATGGGGGGTGCATTGTATTGTGTGTTTGTGTGTGGTGATGGGGGGTGCATTGTATTGTGTGTGTGTGTGTGTGTGTGTGTGTGTGTAGTGATGGGGGGCTGCATTGTATTTGTGTGTAGTTATGGGGGTGCATTGTATTGTGTGTGGTGATGGGGAGTGCATTGTATTGTGTGTGGGGGGGTAATGGGGGTGGGGTGCATTGTATTGTGTGTGTGGTGATGGGGGGTGCATTGTATTTGTGTGTGTGTGTATAGTGATGGGGGTGCATTGTATTTGTGTGTCTGTGTGTGTGTGGTGATGGAGGGGTGCATTGTATTGTGTGTGTGTGTGTGTGTGTGTGGTGATGGTGTGTGCATTGTATTGTGTGTGTGGTGATGGGGGGTGCATTGTATTTTTGTGTGTGTGTTTGGGGGGGGCGTGATGGTGGGTGCATTGTGTGTGTGTGTGTGTGGTTATGGAGGGGTGCATTGTATTGTGTGTGTGTGTATGGTGATGGTGGGTACATTGTATTTTGTGTGTGTGTGTGTGGTGATGGGGGGGTGCATTGTATTTGTGTGTGGTGATGGGGAGTACATTGTATGGTGTGTGGTGATGAGGTGTGTGTGTGATGATGGGGGCTGCATTGTAGTGTGTGTGTGGTGATGGGGGGTGCATTGTATTGTGTGTGGGGAAGGTGTAATGGGGGGTGCATTGTTTGTGTGTGGGGAGAGGTAATGGGGTGCATTATATTTGTGTGTGTGTGTGTGTGTGTGTGTGTGTGTTGAGTGGGTAATGGGGGTGCATTGTATTGTGCGTGGGGGTTACAAAAGAGCAGTTTGGGGGAATATTTTGGAGAGGGGCAATATGGGGGTATATTATGGAGAGAAGAGGCAGTGTGGGGGTATGTTACAAAGAAAGCAGTGTGGAGGGGACATTATGGAGAGAAGCTGTGTATGGGGACATTATGGAAGGAGGCAGCGTGGGGTATATTAAGGAGAGAGGCAGTGTGGGAGGTATTTTGGATAATGGCAGTGTGGGGGGGATATTTTGTGAAGGAAGCACAGCAATTATTCATTCAGGGGCACAGCATGGGAGATATTTATATTCATGGGGCAGTATAATGATACTTTTATTTTTAATAGTGCTGTGTGGGGAAGTGCTGCTGAAGAATAAAGAGGGAGGTCTTCAGAGATGATCAGTGGGCACGAAACCTCATCATGGCGTCTGTACTGCGTGGAGACAAAAGGGATGGGA
The DNA here is from genome assembly GCF_048569485.1 of Anomaloglossus baeobatrachus. Taxonomy (NCBI): domain Eukaryota; kingdom Metazoa; phylum Chordata; class Amphibia; order Anura; family Aromobatidae; genus Anomaloglossus; species Anomaloglossus baeobatrachus. Next base: position 336,175,112 of record NC_134358.1, read on the forward strand.
TCAACTCAGAAGATGTGACCTATAAAGGTACCTGGATGTAAATGATTATTTGTGATATTGCCTGCATCTGATCAGTATTGTGGTTCCTGTATGGTCTGCAGTCTGATAGCAACAACTCCCAGCATCTCCTCACCATTGTTAAGGACAAGCTAGGAGTTGTAGATTCTGGCATCTTCCGAGCCTTCCCATTGATTTGCATTGTAAAATACAGAACGTTTTCAGAGTGGAAAACACCAGAAGAATGGAACGGTCACTTCTTTTAATCACTTGGTGGTTTTAGAAACCTGAAGTGGGTAAAAGATGCTGAAAATCCTGAACCTGTGCACAGTGAGGAGATGCAGATGGTCATTCCAGTATTTTTCATAGTAGTTTCCATGGTGGGATCTGCCCCCAAAAAATGTCATTACATATTCCCTAAGTATGTGTCAAAAATTATCACCAGTGAAAACAACAGCTTCCCTGATCACCTATCTGCAGAATAGGTCATCAATATTAGTTCAGGGGATCTGATTTTGTATCCCTGCCCATGAGCTATATGACGACGCAGCATTATGTGGAGAGCAGCATCCTCTTCGTTATCTGCGAGACCCAGCTATGTAGGGAAAATAGCGGCTTCACCAGGTCCTGCTACTAAAGAGTAATAAATAGGACTGAGCTGTAATACTGGATGCAGCCGTGACTACATGTTATATGGTCGTGTAAGGCCGGCGTCACACGCTACGATATATCGGGAGATATGTCGTCTGGGTCACGGATTCCGTGACGCACATCCAGCATCGTTAGAGATATTGTAGGGTGTGACAGCTACGAACGACTGTGAACGAGCAAAAATACTCACCTTATCGTTGCTCGTTGACACGTCATTCATTTTTATAAAGTCGTTCCTCCTTCTGCGCGCCGCTTGTTCGTCGTTCCCGAGGCAGCACACATTGCTCCGTGTGACACCCCGAGAACGACAAACAAAGCTTACCTTTACGTTTATGTTACGTCCCACTCATCTCCGCCCCTCCTCTTCTATTAGGCGGCCGCTGTGTGACGTCGCTGTTACGCCAAATGTTCCTCCCCCTTCAGGAAGAGGATGTTCGCCGCCCACAGCGAGGTCGTTCGGGAGGTAAGTACATGTGACGGGGATAAATGACTTTGTGCCCGTGACGCACAAACGACGGGGGCGGGTACGATCGCTCATGCGATCACACAATATATCGTCCCGTGTGACGCCGGCCTTACACAATCTACAAGTGCACAAAGATATTACACATTCACCACGCGAAAAGTGGGCCTGTGTACCCCCAAATGCCAGGGCTGAATTTTAGTCCCAGTCTGGCCCTGGCCAGTAGCCTTAATTTATTGGAAAAAAATAGCTGTTGCCACTTCTCAGCAGGATCTGTGGCCTTAGTTTTTAGTAAAAATCTACTCACCACCAATGTGCAGCCGAGTCTATGGGTTAAGTTACAAAAAAAAAAAAAGTAACCATTGTGCACCAGGTATTACGGGCTTAATCTTTCACAAACCTGTAACTGCAATTTTAAAATGCAACTGATGACAACTTGTTGTTGCCTCTGGGCAGCGTGGCTAACGTGAGCAAATCCTTACAGCAGTGACTGCCGAGTTCCCCTGACTATTACCAGTGCTGATTACTGGGTGGCCGCCCTGCTGGATGCCTGCTACTACGTCAAGGTGCCATGTTTACCATCACTGAAGCGTGGCTGAGTCACTTCTCAAGGTCACAATACCACGAAACCCAAAATGGAAAGAGTCTTATTCCATTATTCAAAGCAGTTGTATTCAGACAGAGCTGCCTGCTTTGAACAATATTTTCCCCAAAGAATGCGACTAATATCCAGCCCCCTAGTTTATAAGCGTACATTAAAAACACATCTCTTCAGACAAGCTTATCGTCATAACTTACTAACCTAACTCTTCCCTGTCTCACCTTCTAAATGCTACTCGTAACCTTCTCTCTCCTATTTCTGTCCTCACATCCTACATACAATTAATAGCACGTTAGGCCACCCTAAAGGTAACTGTCTAATGACCAGATCATTCATCTTTATATGTAACCAATAAACTAGCATAACGATGGCCGGCCAGATACTACAAGTGCGCTTCACCTTTTGTGTCCCCCCTCCTTCCCCATAGATTGTAAACTTTCGAGCAGAGCCCTCATTCCTACCATTCCTACTGTAGCTGTTGAATTATGTACTATTTTGTTTTGTTTTTGTCTATACAAACCCCCACCTGATTGTAAAATGCTGCGGAATATGCTGGCGCTATATAAATAAACTTTATTATTATTATTATTATTATTATTATTATTATTATTATTTTTTCTTCAAAATAAATGCTTTGCATTTCTGGAATCAACACTGATCAGCATGGGTGAGCTGCTTCGTCTAAATGGCTGGGACTGGTAGTAGCAAGTCTAGCTGGCGTACCTCCAGCTCGATTCCAAACCCAACTACAAGCTTAAGTGCAGCAATTGTACTGTCCACCACTGGAGCAGAAAATTGGCTCTTGTGTAAGAACAGTTAAAACAGGCTGTCTAAGAATCGGTGCCCTGCTGAAAGCACAGAGTTGGCACCTGAGGAGCATGGGCATCTTTCGTCAATATCATCCTCCTGAAAACAAGCAAAGCAGTGGGAATCTAAACAAGTCAGGCACCTGTCACTTCTGGTTTTTGAACACTCTGTTGGATGGAGTTCTGTTGCACATCTCTGTTTTAATTGGGTGCCGTGTGGTGGATCTTGGGCAATTATAGCTGTGAGGGTCAACCAAGTAAAGAGGCTGTTTAAGGGCCCTTCTAAACACTGGGTTCTATGTGGTGGATCTCGGGCAATCTTGGCTTTTGAGAGTTAACCTGGAAAAGAGACTGTTGTTTTAGGGGCTTTTTTTTTTTTTTTTTTTTTTTTTTTTTTTTTTTTACAATTCAGTGGTCTTTGGTGCAACTCTCAATCTTGGCTCTGTCAGGAACTGGGAATACAGGTTACATAGGGCAACTTTGTTAAATTTTTTGCTCTGTCGGGGAAGACTGGCAATCTTGGCTGTGTGGGGCAACTGTTTAAAGAGGCTTTGTTGAGGCCTACGGTTTAGTCTTAAGGTTGCTTTACATGCTGTGACATTGCTAACGATATATCGTCGGGGTCACGGTGTTTGTGACGCACATCCGGCGTCGTTAGCGACGTCGCAGCGTGTGACTGGCTGGACCGACCTAAAACTATCGCAAAAAAGACAAAAATCGTTTTGTTTTGGAGAGGTCGTTAAATTACAAAAGATCGTTGTCAGGTAAGTAGCGATGTTGTTCCTCGTTCCTGCGGCAGCACACATTGCTATGTGTTACACCGCAGGAGCGATAAACATCTCCTTACCTGCGTCCACCGGCAATGCGGAAGGAAGGAGGTGGGCGAGATGTTTCGTCCCGCTAATCTCCGCCCCTCCGCTTCTATTGGCCGGCCGCTTAGTGACGCCGCAGTGACGTCGCTATGACGACGAACGCACCTCCCCCTTGAGGGAGAGCTTGTTCGGCGGTCACAGCAACGTCACTGACTAGGTATGTAGGTGTGATGCTGCCGTAGCGATAATGTGCGCTACAGCAGCGATCACCAAAAATCGCACGGACGACGGGGGTGGGTGCTATCGCGCTCGACATTGCTAGCAAATACTAGCGATGTCGCAGCGTGTAAAGCGGCCTTTACTCTCTGTAGATAAACTTTGGCAAATTTGGCTGTGCTGGACAACTGTTGAAAGAGTTGTGGCCTAGATTTGAAACTTACACTCTGGTTAAACTGGCAATCGTGACTGTGTGGGTGAACTGGGAATACAGGCTATATAGGGGAAATTGGTTAAACTTATTGCTCCTTGGGGGAAATCTGGCCATCTTGACTGTGTGGGTGAACTGGGAATACAGGCTCTGCAAGGGGCCTTTTTAACATTGTTTTGTTCTGTAGAGAACCTCTGAAATCCATCTCTGTTAAAATTTGTAGGTTCTGTGCTTACTTGCTATGCAGCCATAATTATTATGGTGAAAGAATCCCTTTAGGCCATTTACCTTTAGTTTCATTTGCAGCCCCCTAGCCCTTCGTGTAGTCATTTTAGGGCATGTGCGCACGTTACGTTCTGTACCTTTCAGAAATAAACGCATCCTCTGGCAGAATTTGACAATGTCAAATTTGGTTTTGAGCACAAAAATGCTGCAAAAACGCATGCGATTTTAGTAAGGTTTCATTGCGTTTTAGGTGCGTTCTGATTGCTTTTTACAAGTGCCTCACTTGCTTTTTGGTAGTTGCGTTTCCAATACATTGTCATGTATTTACATTGTCATATATATATATATATATATATATATATATATATATATATATATATATATATAATATATATCTATCTAATAATGTAATTTCCTGCTACCAAACATTCACTACATTCTGTTGAATAGGTAGAATCTCTTAGAAAATGTCTTTGCAAAATGGAACTTTACGTTTAAGGAGGACTCAGAGACATAGATTACTAATCATCCTGATGTTATTACACCGTCGACAACTTCCAGCCAAAAACTGATGCGTTTTTGACAAATATACATGCAGATCGCATTAAAAATGCAAGTAAAACGCAATGATTTGAATTTAGGATGCATTTTGATAATTCTCAATGACTTCAATGTTAGCAAAACGCTCAAAAGAATTGACATGTTGCTGTTTCAAACGCAGAGATTTTGACAAACTTTTGTCACAAAAAACGCAGCGTTTTTGGACGCATAGTGGGCAGAAAATATGCCTATTTCCCATAGACTTTGCTTGGGAAAACAAAACGCATGCATTTTGACATTAAAACGCTGCAGTTGAAAACGCTGCGGAAACACATGAAAAAACACAGCCTAAGGCCCGTTTCCCACGTCAGTGAAAAACACTGACGTTTTTCACTGGCGTGTAAAACATGCACATGTCCCTCCGTGTGCCGTGAATCACGGCACACGTGGGTTGTCTAAGTGCAATCCGGGCTCCGTTCTCCATGGCCCGTGATTGAATGAGCCGGCTCAGAAGCAGCAGGCCGAACAGGCTGCAGAGAGCGCCGCTGAAGCCGGGTGAGTAAAAATGATTTTTATTTTATATGCACGTTTTTTTCTGGCACGTGTTTCACGGATCACACCACTGCGTGGTCCGTGGGGCATCAGTGATGCCAGAAAAAAATGAACATGTCTCCGTGCGGCAATCACTGACACGCGGGTACGCCGCACGGAGACAAGGTTAGTGAAAAATCACTGATGTGTGAGCAGACCCATTGATTATAATGGATCTGCGTATGTCAGTGATTCTGGTACGTAGAAAAAAATCACAAACGTACCAGAATCACTGACATGTGAAACAGGCCTAAGGCTGAAATCACATTTATGTGTGTAAAATCGGTCCAAGTAGCAGGAAAAAAAGTCGACCGATTTTTAGTTCACGTTAAGATCAGTGTGCAATGCAACTGCACTGCGATCCTGGGATTTTTCTCATGATTGCAGTGCGTGTGCAATGCGTGTTTGATGCGTATGGGATCCGTTTTTACTATGTCATCTGCCATTCAGCTCTGCTACATGGCCGCTGACAGCAGACACAGACACGATCAGAATGAAGTCGGATGAATGTCACCCGACTTCATTGTCATCCTGCGGCTCTGTCTATGTGGCATGGCCCCTGATTTTCGGTCACCAGTGAAGGTCTCACCGGTGACCGCAAATCCCCTGAGTGACCGCAGTGAGCCACGCGATCAGTAGTGCCGTCACTGAGGTTACCCGCGGCCACAGCAGAAGTCCTCCCGCTGAGATCTGTGGCCACGGGTAACCTAAGTGACGGCAACGCTGATAGCGCGACTCACTTCAGTCACTGCAGGGAGCTCACAGAGAGCGGTCGTGGTCTGTGACTGCTCTCTGTCTGCTTCCGATGTAGCAGAGTAGACAGCGTCAAGGGACCTCTGTGGATTACGTCGGACATGGAAGGGTATTTGCGGACTTGAATAAAGTGGTGAAAAAGGGTTAGTTTTTTTGTTTATTTCAAATAAAAGCTTTTTTTGTGTATGTCTTCATTTTCTTAATCTTACAGGTTAATCATTGAAGGTATCTCGGGGAAACGCCTGCCATGATTAAACTAGGACTTAGTGGCAGCTATGGGCTGCTGCCATTAACTCCTTATTACCTCGATTGCCACCGCACCAGAGCAATTCGGGATGGCCGGGTACAGTCCCGGGACTGTCGCATCTAATGGATGCGGCTATTCCGGGCAGCTGCTGGCTGATATTGTTAGGGTGGTTGGCTCCCCATAATGTGGGGCTCCCCATCCTGACAATACTAGCCTTCAGCCGTGTGGCTTTACCCTGGCTGGTATTAAAATTGGGGGGGGACCGTACGCCGTGTTTTTTTTTTTTTGTTTTTTTTTTTAAATTTATTTTTTATTTTACTGCATGATATAGACCCGCCCACCGGCAGCTGTGATTGGTTGCAGTGAGACAGCTGTCACTCATCGTGGGGGCGTGTCTGACTGCAACCAATCATAGGCGCCGGTGGGCGGGTAAAGCGGGGAATAAGAGATTGAATAATGAGCGGCCGGCTTTTTCAAAAGCGGAGAAGCCGCCGGAGCAGTGTGAATGCCGTGCAGCGCCGCGCTGGTGTTCGGGGATCGGAGAGTATGAGAGAGGGGGGGGAAAGGAATAGACCAACATGGACAGAGAGACCGACAGAGAGAGAGACCGACCGACAGACCGACTGACAGAGAGAGAATAGAGACAAAGAGAAAGAGACCGACTGACAGAGACAGAGATTGACCGACATTGTGAGACCTCACTCATTTCCAGTGTTCTGTGAAACATGCGATAAATGTATTTAGAAAAACGTATGTCACTAGGATGGTGTGAGTGCCGGTCCGAGTGACATCCATTTATTTACCCGCTCCCGTAGAGTTGCATTGGAGAGACTCGTGCGAGAAACTCTCAAAAACGCAGCATGCTGCGATTTTTTTTTTTTTTTTTTTTTTTTTCTCAGTCCGATTTGGACTGAGAAAAAAAATAGCAGATGGTAGCTGCATCATTGATTAGCATGTGTCCGAGTGCAATGCGAGAATTTCTCGCATTGTACTACTGCAAGAAAATCGCAAGTGAGAAGCCGGCCTAACAATCCCAAACTTGGGCTCCCCATTGACTTGTATGGAGTTTGTTGTTCCAGGTGAAGTTCAGCTTCCAAACCCATTTCTATTTTTTTTTTTTTGGTCCATGCAGGTTAGGCACACCAGCATATCGTCAGGTTCGCTCATCACTATTTGTAAGCCAAAACCAGGAAAGGAATAATCGGAGGAAAAGTATGATAGAAACACATGCACCACTTCTTCATTTTTCACCCATTCCTTGTTTTCTTGTTTTGTCCTACTAATACTGAACGTGTGAACGGCTTTAGAGTGAAAATATATTTTTTGCATAAATTTTTGCAATGGAAAATCAGTGTCACATACATAAATGGGTACCATATTTTACGTTCTATAAGATGCATCGGATTATAGGATGCACCCCAAATTTAGAGATAAAAAAGGTTAAAAAAAAAAAAAAAAAAAAGGGGTCCGTCTTATACTCTTGTGTTGTCTTACCAGAGGGGGGCAGCAGCGGTGTTGAGCGGGGTCACAGGATGCAGAGGCTGTGCTGGCGGTGGGTCAGTGCTGGCAGCGGCGGTGGCGAGTCTGTGCTGGCAACGGCAGCTGCGGTGGTTATGTGGTGCAGCAGGCTGGTGCAGCAAGTGTCCCAGATGCTCAGCTAGCGGTCCGGGCTTCAAAGAAATAGTGACCAGAGCGTGCGCACATGGAGCTCTCATCCAAGAGCTCCATCTCCAAACGCACTGACTCCGGGCACCATCATTTGAAGCCCGGACCGCGGAAAGACCATCTGAAACACCCGCCGCACAGCCACCACAGCGACACAACCCCGCCAATTCTCCACCTCCCGGTAAGCTATATTCAGATTTTAAAATGCACCCCTCATTTTCCTCTCAAATTTTTGGGAGGAAACGTGCGTCATATAATCCGAAAATACGATATCTTTCTGCAGCAAGGTCATGGATTTCTGTATACCACATTCAGATACATTGGATAGCTGAACACATTTCAGAAACATTTCTGCCCAATTCAATCCTCCTAGGAAAGAAATAGGACTAAAATAACTATAACAATAACGATTATAACCATTTCAATATTTTATTATTGTTTATAATAAAAGGTTATATAAATAACCCAATATTTTAACATGCCACCATGTTAATAACCCTCCAAATTTATATCTTTAAAAAATATATATATTGGCCCCGATACATCAATTGTGCTTTTTTTTTTGTTATATTTCTGTAATATCTTTATTTTTGCTGCTGGATATAGCGCCAAATTAATCAAAATGGCATAATGTTTGAGAAATCTAACGCAAATTGAAATATTTTTTTTCTTTAGGGTATGTGCACACACTGCAGTTTTGGTTTGACAACAAAACTGCACCCTCTGGCAGACTTTGACAACTGTAAAAACTGCGTTTGACAAAAAAAATGCGCTAAAGATGCATCCATTTTGTTTTCTGCGTTCTTGAAAGTGCGTTTAGTAGTTGAATGCAATGGGTGAAAAACTGAACAAAAACGCAAAACGTGACATGCTATTTTTTTTGTCAAAGATTTCGACAACTATTTGACAAATATAAAGCAGACAAAAAAATACTGTAACGTGCGCATGAAAATTCAGATTTCTCATGCACGTTGCTGGGGAGGCAAAAGCATGCAGTTTGTTATTGACATAGCGCAGTTTAAAACGTGACAAAAATGCGAAAAAAAAAAAAGCGACGTGCGCATGCAGCCTAACTCTTGGTTTTTTTTTAAGCAAAATCTTGTGCATAAGTCTTCAATTGCAAAAAAAATTTAGACAGATTTCACATGTCACTAGTATGCTGGAGTACCATTGGTTAAAATTTCTGCTACATTTCTAAGGCTACTTTCACACTTGCGTTAGTTGCAATCCGCCGCTTTGGAAAACCGCAATCCATTAACGGCTTGCGCTGTTTCCCATAGACTTGTATTGATGACACATTGCGAGTAATGTGTCTGCGTTGCATCCGCTGGACAACGCTGAGTCGTTATTATGACTGAGCGCCGGCCTGGATAGAACGCAGAATGTAACGTTTTTTGTATTGTCAAAACGATGCACCGCGGCGGATTCCGGTGGAATCCGCCAAGAGGTATAATGGTTGTCTATGGTGGCGGATTCCGCCTATGGATTTCGCTATTTTCTTCTGAGCATGCCCAGAATGTAAACAATCACCTTGAAAGGCCTCCCAATTAGAAAAGGTGTATATATAGAAGCCCCAATTAAGACCCAGACAATGCTCTATGAACTTGAGACTGAGACAAAGACACATGGCCGGAGAAAACACCAGGAGACCCTGATAGATCCGGAGACCCTGAGAGATTCGGAGGAATGAGTATTGCCAGGGTGAGTAAAATCTGAGACCCATTGCCCTCATTCTTTGTTGACCTCTCCCTTTTTTTTATTTTTCACAAATGTATGCATTCATTATTTAATTTTCTTAAATAAAGAGCTTATGCTCTATTTTTTTTTTTTTTTTTACCGGTTGCAAAACAAAATTATATAAAAATATGACCAATTTGTCTAGGTTGCCTAATTTTCCGTCTTTTTAGCTGTAGTATTTGCTGTACATTTTGGGGTTTTAAAATATATTGCTGTTCTAGTGGATTTATCCACATGGGTTGAAACAGAGGTGTGAAAAATAAAATTGCAGAGGGAGGGAAATGTGGGTTAGGTTTGGGATACTGAGGGGGGAATGTGATTAATGGTGGAAGGTGGGTTATGGTGGGGATATTGAGTGGTAATGGATTATTGGGGGAAGTTAGTTTTATTTGGTGGTATGTGTATAGTTTTGCTTTTCCTGAAATAATTTTTTCTTTTTAAATTTTGTATGTGAAGCGTTGAACATTTATTTACCAAGAAGCTTTATTGTTTTTTTTTTCCTTTTCAGATAGCCTAAAGTTCAGCCAAAAACACCCAAGACCTTTAGTTTTACAGTAACCACACATGTAAACATGTTTTCAGGTCAATATAACAGGTGAGTACCAAGAAACTTTATTTCTAATGTGGTTTTTTTTTTTCCAATAGCTGAAAGTTGAACAAGCTTTAATCAGTTCTTCTTCTGGGAGCCCCCCTCCAAGGCGTCAGCGATTGCAGGTAATTTTCTACTACATTTTGTATTTTTAATCTGAGAGCAACTACAAATAAAAATGTGAAATTTGCATTTAGGAGGAGGAAGCTGCTGCAGAGGGGCTACCAGAAGAAGGCGAACGGGTTGGAGAAATGCATGGAGAAGGCTTGCAGGATGTAAGTATATCCACTTGATTCACATCACAAGCATTACACCACACAATACATAACACGACACGAGACACATCCCAAAACCATTGACAAAGCACTACCATTATCATACATTTGTGGTAAGTTGGGAACATGCATCACAGCACATACATGCCTGCACAACATAACGAAAAGTATATGACAAACATGACATAACAATTAGCTAACATCTTGCTCTAGGTAATGTTTTGATTCTATTTTCAGGTTAAACTTCCTGTCTGCAGTAGAGATCCTCCAAGTGGCTCCTAGGGTCGTCGTGAGCGCGACAGTGGTCGCCAGTGTGCGAGTTTCCCTTTTTTTTATAAATATTTGTTATTTTTGGGGTATTGGCAATGTTGAAAATGCATAACTACTGAAATGATTGTTTTTAATTTAAATTTTGTGTCCATTCTACAGGTCTCACAGCGGAAGCAGGATGAGGAATCTAATGGGGAAGAATCAGGAATAGATGTGGAACTCCTCATCAACCTCGTTCATGCTCGACAGCCATTGTGGGACGTGGAAGACCACCACCATACTGATGCTGTACTCACCCAGCGACTCTGGGAAGAGGTTGCAGCTGAACTAATCGATGGATGGGAGGATCTCAAAGCGAGGACCAAAAAGAAATCACGTAAGTATAACTACTTCACAAAAAGTCATTGAAATAATCACTGTTCTATGCTTAACCTTGTGTCTTTATCTCTTTTCAGTTACATCTGTGACGGCCCGGTGGTGGTCCGTATGTGATGGCTTCAGGAGGGACTATAACAAGGAGATGCAGGCTCCCAGTGGATCCGCAGGACGCAAGAGCTCCCAATACAGATATGCCAGAGCCCTTGTGTTCCTGAAAACCACCATGATGCCAAGAAGGTAATTACACTGTCTTTTGTTGAATTTGTAATGTAGATGTGACGCCCTGGACCCCAGCGGTCACCGGTAACAACACCTACCACATTACACACACACCCCAATCCCTTGTGAGGACACACCCGTCACCCGAAAGGGAGACCTGATGCCTCCCTCAGGGCCAGTAGGGGACACCAGGTGGGCGGAGTCAGGCGGAAAGGCACGCCCACCGAGGAGACTACTGTCCTGAGGCAGGAAATACAAAAAGTTAAGTTAAGTTTTGGTCAGCGAGTTGACAGGAGGTGTGAGAGAAGCTGTCAGGGACCCAGGTTGGAGCCTGGGATCCCCGTAACGTCAGGCAGGCAGACGGTGGTGGCCGCCTGCAGCAGTACCGGTATAGCTACCGGCGGAACCGTAGGGACCGGGCCAGGGTTGGAGCCCACTGGCCCTGAACAGGGGAGTCAACCGTTTACCGGAGCACCAGACACCGGGTACTCAGAACCCGTCCTAGCTTAGAAGCCACTGAGTGTAGGCAAATTAACTGATTGCAGTCTAGACCTCACGGGTCCATTCTCACCCAAAGTCCCGAAAGAAGGCAAAAGCCCACCGATACCGGGTGAGAGCCACCTCCAAGGGCCAAACATCAGACGGGCCAGCGCCTGCAGGCAACCGAGGGCTCCTCCGGCAGCTAAACGCCGGGGATCGGGCTACCACTGTTCAGGCAGGAGAGCCGAAAACCACAACAAGAGGTGCAAGGGAAAGGGGCCACCATCAGCCTCACAAGGGACACAAGCAGCCGGCTGCGGGACCCGACCATACCCGAACTTTGGTTTACCAGTGACTCTGAGTGTGGATTAATAGTGAGTACACCAGTGCCAACCGGGCACAACATCGCACCGCAGTACGGCACCTTGCACCCCGACAACATCGTCGCCCGTCCCACCGGACCCCGGGACACACCGGCCCTACCCACGGAGCGACTAACATCCAGGCTGAGCCTTCAACACCAATCCCGGGAGCCCCCTTCACTCCAGCCGCAGCGGTGGTGCATCCCGTCACCACGACCCGTGGGTGGCGTCGCGGCCCGCGGCTGCGCACCTCGTCTTACACCACCACCCCACTGCCTCCTCTTAACAGAGCGACGTGGCCCCCGGTCCAGAGGCGCTCGAGCCACCAACAACCTGAGCCCGGACCTCGAGCGGCTCGGCCCGGCAAAGGGAGCGGCCGAGCCCCTCTCAGGGCGGTACATATCGACTCTTCTGGCGTCACGAACAGGATTCAGACAGTCCACTTACCTGTGGAAGTGCGCCTTAGAGGTATCCGTCAGCGGCGCCCTGCCGAAAAAGTTGAAGATCCGCCTTCTTGGCGCGAACGTTTCCCGCTCGAGTCGTCTTCCCCGAGCAGTGAAGGCGCGAAAGTGAAGCCCCGCCTCTGAAGGAGAAGTACTTGAAGAAAACCAAGGAGGAGGCGGGCGAAGCGCTGCCCCATGTGGTCGAGAGGATAAAGGGCAGGGACTCCAGGACTCTGCATCCGTTCCATTCCTGGACCCCGACAGTGTAGCATGGCAACTCCCGTCCAGCGTCCCGGTACCCCGGAACCTGCGCAAGGAACAGCGGCGTGGGTGAAGACCCGGACAGAGGAGATGTGTCGCCGCCTCCAGCACCAGGTAAGCTTCCTGGTGGAGCACTGGGCGGCGGAGATGGGGAAGATGGTGGGTGCCGTGCGGGCCCGTGAAAGGATGACTGTGTTGGCAGGGTGGGAAGGCGACCTACGTCCCTAGGCCCTTGAGGGGTCGACCATCGCGGCTGAGGGGCTCGGTCTGCTGCTGCCCTTCATACCGCCTCCTCCTTTGCCCACAGTGGTTGTCGCTGCTCCTCCACCCGTATCCCCACCCCCTACACCGGTGGCGGAGTCCGTCCTGGGTGCTCATGGGAAGCTGCTTGGGGAGGCTTGCCCGGACCTGTTGTGGAACCCGGCCGCGCTGTGCCCGTTGCCCGAGGGGACCCGTTACCAGCCAGCACGTGATCACGAGGCGATGCCGCCCGTCCCGGAAGTGACCGCGCCCAAGAGTGCCCAGGCCCCAGCAGTCCGCCCGGCCAAAAAGGCCCAGAAAGCAAGGCAAGCCGCTTCAGGGTCGCGGGCCTCGGCTGAGGTTTCGCGGGGAGGCAGCTGCAAGGCAGCAGAGCTGGCTGCGACACAGCGGTGCTCCCCTTTTGAGAGTGCCGATCGTGGTTGACACCAGGGAGCGCCGGCTGGGCCAGATCCCCACTGCAGTAGACCCCGGGCATGCAAATGCCCCGTATTGGGAGCGGCAGCCTAGCCAACTGAGCCAGGAGATAGTGGGCAGAGAGAATAGGAGAGAGGAGGTACCTGCCTGCACCATCGAGGGGAAGGAGCACCTAAGGAGCGCTGGATATTGGGTGCGGGGCCCTACCTACCAGGGCCAGGTCAGGAGGTTCAAGAAGGACAAGGACTGGGGATTTCTGTACGACACCGACTTGAATGGGGAAGTTTTCTTTTCCCGGCGGGATGTGAATGCCCATCTCCCATTCGGGCACCCAGACCACGACCTCCTGCCCGGAGATTTGGTGCACTACACCCGGCATCAAGGGGAGAGGGGCTGGTTTGCCCTGGATGTCCGGAGCGGCAGACAGCCCTATCCTCCACCGTACAGCCCTGATGTGGAGGTGGAAGGAGAGTTTCCCGTTGCCGACTAAAAGAGGATTACCTGTAGTCGTTGCTACTGAAAGGACACGTCGCCGTTGGGACTTATGTTTGACCCCAGTTTAACCCTGTTGCGTGAGTGACTGCTCATGGACAAGACAGTGGACTTGCTGGCCACCCAAAAACTATTGGGCTTGTAAATATTGCCCCATCCTGCCCCTTTTACCATGCCTTCCCGTTCCGTTAGCCTCCGGAGAGGCAGATTGGAGGAAGGACCCGCAGCAGAGCAGGCTGGGGTCCGGTAACCACCGGGACCGGTGACCATCCTCCGGGGAGCCCTTGACAACTGCCGGGTGCGCTGCACCGTACCCATTCCCGCCTAGGTGATCTGGCCATGTTTCTGTTTCCGGACTTGGGAAAAGGGGTGCTTCCCGTTTCTTAGGGGCAGCATCAAGGCTAGGTTGTTTGGGGTGGGAAAGGTGGAAGGACATGAACCCGTTCAGTTAATAAAAGTTATGCAAATGCCTCCCGTTATGGGAAGACCTTCAGTAATCTTGTGTTTGTAAAAATGTTATTATAATTGTAAATGTTTCCCGTTTTTTTTCCAGTTAAAATAAAACAAAAATAAACCGGAGTTGGTCGGGCAGCCCGCGGACGGTCTGCATTAAACCAAGGGGGAATGTTACCTGTGACCCCTGGGGTCCAGGGTGTCACAACACCTACCATATAACACACACACCCCAATCCCTTGTGAGGACACACCCGTCACCCAAAAGGGAGATCTGATGCCTCCCTCAGGGCCAGTAGGGGACACCAGGTGGGCGGAGTCAGGCGGAAAAGCACGCCCACCGAAGAGGCTACTGTCCTGAGGCAGGAAATACAAAAAGTTAAGTTAAGTTTTGGTCAGCGAGTTGACAGGAGGTGTGAGAGAAGCTGTCGGGGACCCAGGTTGGAGCCTGGGATCCCTGTAACGTCAGGCAGGCAGATTTTGGTGGCCGCCTGCAGGAGTACCGGTACAGCAACCGGCGGAACCGTAGGGACCCGGCCAGGGTTGGAGCCCACCGGCCCTGAACAGGGGAGTCAACCATTTACCGGAGCACCAGACACCGGGTACTCAGACCCCGTTTTAGCTTAGAAGCCACTGAGTGTAGGCAAATTAACTGATTGCAGTCTAGACCTCATGGGTCCATCCTCACCCAAAGTCCCGAAAGAAGGCAAAAGCCCACCGATACCGGGTGAGAGCCACCGCCAAGGGCCAAACATCCGACGGGCCAGCGCCTGCGGACAACCGAGGGATCCTCCGGCAGCTAAACGCCGGGGAGCAGGCTACCACTGTTCAGGCAGGGAAGCCGAAAACCACAACAAGAGGTGCAAGGGAAAGGGGCCACCATCAGCCTCACAAGGGACACAAGCTGCGGGACCCGACCATACCCGAACTTTGGTTTACCAGTGACTCTGAGTGTGGATTAATAGTGAGTACACCAGTGCCAACCGGGCACAACATCGCACCGCAGTACGGCACCTTGCACCCCGACAACATCGTCGCCCATCCCACCCGGCTCCGGGACACACCACCCCTACCCACGGAGGGGCTAACATCCAGGCTGCGCCTTCAACACCGATCCCGGGAGCCCCCTTCACTCCAGGCGCACTGGTGGTGCATCCCGTCACCACGACCCGTGGGTGGCGTCACGACCCGTCCGACGACATCGCGGCCTCCGGCTGCGCACCTCATGCCACACCACCACCCCATTGCCTCCCCTTAACAGAGCGATGTAGCCCCCGGAGGCGCTTGAGCCACCGACAACCCGAGCCCGGACCTCCAGCGGCTCGGCCCGGCAAAGGGAGCGACCGAGCCCCTCTCAGGGCGGTACATAGATATTTTTAACATATTTTTCCAACAGCATGCTAGAGAAAAGTTAAAGAACAAATTTTAATTGATATTTTTTTTGTTCTCCCACAGATCATTTGCTAATAACATGGAGCCTGCATCAGTCCGGCACCCTCCTGGAGTGATTCCTGAAGAGACCGTCACCGGTGACCCCTCCAACAGGCCCTGTGATCCCTCTACTTCTGCTCCCTCCCTCCCTTCCACCTCTACTTCTGATCCCTCCCTTCCACCTCTACTTCTGATCCCTCCCTCCCTTCCACCTCTACCTCTGATGCCGCATGCTCTTCCATGCCTTCTTTCCAATCTTACCCTGCCCAACAGCATATTGACAGACCTCCTTACATGAGGCTGGTCAGTGAGTAGGTGTTCCCTTATCCAACCCCTCTGATGCTCCTGACACTTGAACAGCGTTTGGTTCGGTGCTGGCTTCAACCTGATAAACCATAGTTTACAGATGTTGACCAGCAAGATGGATGAGTGCTTTCAGCTGTAAGACAAATACCTAGACAGCATTATTTTCATTCTGTCATCGGGAAGCTGGAAAACCTACTGTCTGAGCAGCAAATACATGTGAAGAGGGCTTTCCAAAATGCTATTAATCAACTTAATCCACTTCCCCCTCCCACCACTGCACCACCTCTGCCTACAGCCCCTCCTCCTCCACCCCCTGTCCCTTTACAGCCTCCTGCCTCGATTTATCCACCTGCCAATTACCAGCCCCCTGCCCATTATTACCACTCTTCAATACCCACCCAGCCCACAATCCCTGCCCAGCATACTCTGTCTATTCATATGTTGCAGGCGGGGGCCGCTGCCGCTTCTCTTGGGCGCCTGCTCGGATCCGGGTTCGCTGCTGTGGCTCGATTGGTGCCCGGTCCCGGGCTCACACTGCCGCCTGTGTTCACAACCGTTGGAAAGGGGATATTTACAGGGGAGGTGTTGTGTCTGTGACGCCACCCATGGGTTGCGGTGAGGTATAGTGGCACCGCCGCTGCCTGGTGATGAGGCGCCCAGGGCTGATGGAGCGGGGCAGCAAGATGGGATCCTCTCCACGGGTAGGGGAGGTGTAGTCCCTGGGCCCTCGGTCTCAACATGGGAGTGATGGCTGCTGGAGGTGGCGCGCCGGATTGGACCGGGGGTCAATAGTGTACTCCCAGTTCAGTAATTGCACACAAGTCCAGTAGTAAACCAAGTTGCCAGTAGCCGGCTGCCTTTGGAGGGTGTATTCGGGTCCCGCACCCAGGTTATTGAACAGGTGTCCCTTCCTCCTGCACTCTGTGTTTGTCTTTCCTTTTGGACGACTTCGCATGGAACGGAGAAGTCCACTCCCGGTTCTGTGTGTAGTTGGGAGCTGTGGTCCGCGAAAGCTGACCCTTGGAGTCTCAGTGGGTTCTGACGGACAACCTATCCCCCGCCTTGGGCTTCCATTTCGCTTTATCTGGGCAGTTAACGGGACAAAGTCTGGAACCCTGTCCCCGGCTGGTTAATTGGAGAAGGGCTTGCAACCTTCCTCGCCCTAGGGTCCAGGCACCCCGACTGTGCATGGCCTCCGGACCGGATTCCCACTGTCGGCAGTGGTGGGCTACAACCCTGCCCCGGTCCACTTAAGGTTTCCCGCGACCGGATCTCCGTCATGAGGGGGGTGGCTAGGGTTTAATGGCTGTGTGTTGTACCTGAATGTGGGTTTCTGGTGGTAACAAGGATGAACACTTTTGTGACTACCTGGTTTTGCCAGGGCGTCACACAAACATCCCTTCATTCCCAGTCTCCACTTTCCAGCCCACATGTCCTCCCTGCCCCAACTCCATCCCCTTCCTCACTGTCTGCTCCACCTACACTCCCTTACTCGTACCAGCATTCTGCTTCTTCACCCCTCCAAACCCACCCATCTTTTTGCAACACCCACCTTTCCATTTTCCATCCCTCAGCCATCTCCCAGCCCTCAGCCATCTTCTGTCTGAGCCCTTTTTCTTCCAACAACTTCTTTGTTTTTCCACACCCTCACCTTTAACTACTACCCAACCTTCCCCTTCCTCTCTTCATACCCCACCTGTTGAAGGGGACAGTCCTGCGAGCACCTCCAGCGATATCTCTACCCCAAGATACCAGAATTTAAATTTTTTTTTTCGATAACTAATAAATTGTTTTGTTTAAGTTATAGTTTGTCATTTTTTTATTTTTAAAATGAAGAAACAGTTAACAATTGGTTTTATTTATAATTTTAAACTGGGTTTTCTATAACAGGTTACAAAAACAATGTCACAAAAATTACATAATTAAAAATATTTCTAAATATGCAAGTCAAATTTTTCAAATATATACATATATTATAAACATTAAAGAATTAACAGAAAATAACCTAATGAAAGAAGAAAATCAGACCATTCTTTCCTACCACTCCAATCTGCTGATTGGAGAGACAAGATAATCCGCAAATTGGTCACAAATTGCCATCACTTCTCTACTGCTGCGGAAGCTTTTGTTGGTGTATCATGGCAACGGACTGTTGGTCAGTTCCTCGACAACAGGAATTACACCATTTGTTAAAAGGTAGTTGTGTAACACCACGCAGGCTTAAATAACTTCATTCACATTTTCCACTTTAAGATTTATGGCTGTTGCCAAGATTCTCCATTTAGCGGTGAGGAGTCCAAATACGCACTCCACCATGCGCCGTGCGCGACTTAATCTATAATTGAATTTTTTTTTCTGGTGTGTTAAGCTATGACTCAAATATGCTTTCAATAAATGTTTGTCCATTTGAAAAGCCTCGTCACCAACGCAAACAAAGGGCAGGGGTGGGCCGTCAGTTTGTGAAAGTGGTCTGGGTGGTGGGAACTTGAAACAGTCTCCATAGAAATTGCTGCCCATGGCAGAGGTTTTCAGTACCTGGGAGTCGTTTGCTCTTCCGTATGCTCCGATATCCACCGCCAAGAATTTATACTGGGCATCTGAAATCCCCATGAGGACCACAGAAAAGTATTTTTTATAGTTAAAGTACTCGGATCCTGTGCGTGGTGGCTTGACAATTAGAATGTGTTTGCCGTCCACGGCCCCACAGCAATTTGGGAAGCTGAATATGTCCTGGAACTTGGCTGCAGTGGCCATCCATGGTTGTTCCATCGATTTGAGGGATAAATTCCTCATTCATGGATTCCCACAATGCACGGCAGGTTGTGCTCACTATGCCAGATATTGTCGATATTCCGACACGGTACTGAAAATGTAATGAATAATAGGACTCCCCTGTCGCAAGAAATCTGTAAAATATAAAAACAGAAAATTAATCATTACTCCCAACAGGACAACAATTACATTACATCATGGGTAGCATACATGCTACTATATAATTGGCTTACCTCAGAGTTATGAGCCGCTCTGCTGAAGTAATTGCCAGCCGGCAAAAAGTGTTGCTGCGTCGTATCAGAGGCTCCATATGCTCCACCAACTGGTCAAACATTACTTCAGACATGCGGACGTAAGTAAACAAATTGTCCGGGGTGTCTCCTCAATTCGGCATACAGTGTTGTTGTGAAAACACACCAGGAACTACGGACATTGTTAATGGGGTAGACCCAAAAACGACAAAGGCGACACCGCCGACGTTGCAGCTCCTTTTCGGCAACTGTATAAGCCAAAAGATTGGTTTGGTAAGAAAATTCAATGTACGCCTGTACAATTTTCCCTGTAACTACATCCATTGTGCTCCATTCTCTACAACCTGTCGGAATTATATATGTCTCCAAAATGTCTGGCACTCCCATTGGGCTGTCCCAAAAAAAAAACATATTTATTACAACGGATCACGACTAGAGTTGAGCACGGTTCGTGGTTCTCCAGTTCGCGGTTCGAGTAATTTTGGGGGGTGTTCTAGATAGAACTAGAACTCGAGCTTTTTGCTAAAAGTTCGGCAGCTCGAGTTACGTTCGAGAACGGTTCGATCAGCAAAAAGCCTAGCTAATTACTAGCTGGCTTTTCACTGTAATAGTGTGAGTCACTCTGATTCACACTATTATCAAATTTCAGCGTATAGTGTGCGGGGGGATGGGGTTTAGATCAGTGCTGCTGGGATAATGGCGATCGGCATTTTTTTTTTCTTTTTTCTAAGCGCGCGTGTAGTGGGGCGGGCCAGCATGTCAGCCAATCCCAGACACACACACGGCTAAGTGGACTTTTTGCCAGACAAGCAAGGGCATGTGTCATAGGCTGTCCATGTCACATGTCCTTGCATTATAAATACAGACCTTTTCCCTCAGGACGCCATTATCTGCCTTCTGCGTCTGGGTGTCAGACACTGCTCACGCAGCTCCTGTCGCCGGTCCTGCTGTGTACTCTATACACACAGCGCTTTACAGAATAGGGTCAGAAGTTTATTTCAGCCCTTTTCAGGGCTAATTACAGCTGGCTCAGAGCCATAGGTGACAGTCAGGTCCGTGGAAACGCTGTATACAGCTTCAGATAACAGCGTCTGTGTAGCTAAGCTCAGGGAATTCCTTGCTGCGTTTCACCATTAGGAGGGATAGAAAGTGAGGCTTCCTTTCCTCTACACTGACCCACAACCCGGCCACTGTACTATCCTGCACATTTTTGCAAAGCCATTTTAATTGAAAAGAGTGCTGCCAGTTAGTGGCATCCAAAAAGTGGCTGTTGTACTCAATTAGTGTCCCACTGGTGCCAAGCACTTACCAGCACCTCTGCATTCCATCCTCCTGCTCCATTTTTACTAAGCTATTATAATAGCAAAAACTGCTGAAACTTAGTGGCATCCAAAAAGTGGCTGTTGTACTCCATTAGTGTCCCACTGGTGCCAAGCAATTTGCAGCACCTCTGCATTGCACCCTCCTGCTCATTTTTACTAGGTATTATAATAGCAAACTGTGCTGCCAGTTTAAGGGCCATAGTTGCATTGTCAGGGATAGTCAGTGTTGTTTCTTCAGCTGTCAATAAAGCTTGACCACCTCTGCAATCTACACCACCTCTCAATTTTTACTACCACATTTTAAGTGGACAATCTTGTCGCTATCAAAATGAGTGGCAAAATGACAGATGCTGGTGGAAAGGGGAACAGGCATGTTGGAAAAGGAAAATAAGTTTTTGTACGTGGGGAAGGTGGCAAAGCTACAGTAACATCTGCTGAAGATAGGCCATCTTCCAGCAAAAGTAAGATGTCTACTACTTTCCGTGGACAATCCGATGTGCTCCCTTTTTTACGGACCCGAACAACTGGAACAAAGGTAGTAGATGCACATAAAAAGCACATGCTTGAATGGATCTCAAGTGCTCCAACAAGCCCTCTCCTCCACCTCAACTACCGCATTCAAAAATAAAAGAGTCCTCTGAGTTGTCATCCCAATCACACTTGCTTTCTCCCAGGTCTCAAGTCTCCATCCGCCCTGCACAGTATGGTGGAACAGAGATGGCTGAGTCTGCAGAGCTGTTCAGTCACACTATTGCCTGGGAATCAAAGGTATGCTCCCAAGCTACAGTGAGTACAGACCAGGAAATGGTATGCAGTGATGCCCAGAACCTTTGTGACTCAGATTCAGGCCATGATGACCAAGTTTCTGAGCATAATGTTGACCCTTATTCACAAACTGTAACACCTGTTGGTAGAGACAATGAGGAACATACTGATGACGATGAGACGCAGATACCAGATTGGGATGACAACTTAAATATTCGGTCAGGGCAGGAAGAGGCTAGGTCTGAGGATGAGGGGAGTGCAAACACAATGCTTGGTGAGGAAGTTCTAGATCCCACCTACTGTCAACCCACAGTCAGGCACTCAAGGAGGTCAACAGAGGCGGTGGAGGAGGATGCAACTGACGACGAAGTTACCTTGCGCCTTCCTGGACAGAGGAGGAGTACTGGTAGCACGTCTACAACTGCATCCTCAGCCACCACTCTGCCTCTGAGCACCAGTCGGGGTGGCTCAGCAGGTCGCATGTCCTCTAAGCCTTGCCTAGCCTGGTCCTTTTTTGACCTTGCAAAGGATCACCCAAATCATGTGATCTGTAAAATTTGTCGGGAATCTGTAAGTAGAGGCAAAAACCTCAGCAGTTTGACAACGTCTTCCATGAATCGTCACATGAATAAATATCATATGTCCCAGCGGGAAGCTCATAGTGCTGCTATGCGGTCTAGCGGAGCGGACCATCCACCGCCTGCCCCTTCCAGTGCATTTGCGCGCTCTTCATCTTCTAGGACTGTGGGGACAGCTGTCACACCTGGTTTTCCACGCACACCTTCCACCATTGTAACCGCAACAGGCAGTTTGCTTGGCAGGTCGTCAGTTGGTTTGGAAGGGGAAACAAGTGCGTGTGTACAGCTCTCTCAGACATCGATAGCACCAACGTTGGATGAAGGCAACATCATGTCTACGCCTGCACTTTCCTCACAAACCTGCATTTTTCCAGGGACACCCTACTCAACACCATCTACACACAGCAGCCAGATCTCTGTCCCTCAGATGTGGACAAATAAAAGGCCATTTCCTGTGACCCATGACAAAGCTAAGAGGTTGACTTTATCCCTCTGTAAGTTCTTGGCTACCGAAATGCTGCCTTTCCGCCTGGTGGACACACAAGATTTTCGAGACCTTATGTCCATCGCTGTGCTCCAGTACCAGATGCCCAGTCGCCACAACTTCTCTAAGGAAGGTGTGCCTGCGCTACACCAGCATGTCGCACACATCACCGCTTCCTTGAGAAACTCTGTGTGTCAACGGGTGCATTTCACCACCGATACTTGGACCAGTAAGCATGGACAGGCACGTTACATGTCGCTGACTGGGCACTGGGTAACTATGGTGATAGATGGTGAAGGGTCTGCTGCACAAGTCTTGCCGTCCCCACGACTTGTGCGTCAATCCTCTGTGTGTCCAAGTTCCTCCACTGCTTCTGCCTCCTCAACCTCGTCTGGGTCCTCCACCTCTGCCCCAAGCCTGCCTGGTCAGGCCACCAGCGTTGTAACTGCGCACAAGGAATCACGCACACCTCCTTACTATGCTGGCAGCAGAGCGCAACGGCATCAGGCAGTCTTTATCTTGAAATGTCTTGGAAATAAGAGTCACACAGCGGCTGAGTTGTGGGCAGCTCTGGAGACTGAGTTTGGTATATGGTTGTCTCCACTCAACCTTCAGCCAGGTAAGGCCGTGTGCGACAATGCTGCAAACCTGGGTGCGGCCCTTCTCCTGGGCAAGGTGACACACGTGCCTTGTATGGCTCACGTGTTGAACCTTGTTGTCCAGCAATTTTTAACACATTATCCCGGCCTAGATGGCCTTCTGAACAGGGCACGAAAACTGTCTGCTCACTTCCGCTGTTCAACCGCCGCAGCTGAGTGACTTGCAACGCTCCAGAAGTCTTTCGGCCTGCCGGTTCATCGCCTGAAATGCGATGTGCCGACACGCTGGAATTCTACTCTCCACATGTTACAGCGACTGTGGCAGCACCGCCGAGCACTGGTGCAATACGTCATGACGTATAGCCTGGGCCAACGAGATGCTGAGGTGGGGCAGATCACCCTCATGGAGTGGTCTCCGATCAAGGACCTATGCACCCTTCTGCACAGTTTCGACATGGCGACGAATATGTTTAGCGCTGACAATGCCATTATCAGCATGACAATTCCAGTCATTTACATGCTGGAGCACATGCTAAACACTATTCGGAGTCAGGGGGGTGGGACAACAGGAAGGGGAGAAAGTACAGGAGGATTCATATGCGCAAGGGACAACAACATCACCAAGGTCCAGACGTTCATCATCACCAAGGCGGCAGGCATGGGACCATGGGGGACAGGGATCAACAAGGGCGCATGGTAGCAGGCAAAATGTTGAGGAAGGTGCAGGAGAACATGAAGAAATGGAGGACGAACTGTCCATGGACATGGAAGACTCAGCGAATGAGGGAGACCTTGGTCAAATTTCAGTTGAAAGAGGTTGGGGGGAGATGTCAGAGGAAGAAAGAACGGTTAGCACCTCTATGCCACAAACACAGCGCGGACTTGGTCCGCATGGCTGCGCAAGACACATGAGTGCCATCTTGGTGCACTACCTACAACATGACCCTCGGATTTTCAAAATTAGAAGTGATAATGACTACTGGCTTGCCAGACTATTAGATCCCCGGTACAAGTCCAAATTTTGTGACATAATTCCAGCCATAGAAAGGGAGGCACGTATGCAGGAGTATCAGCAGAAGCTGTTACTCGATCTTAGCTCGGCTTTTCCACCAAACAACTGTGGTGCATGGAGTGAATCTCCCAGTTGTAACTTGACAAACAGGGGACGGTCTCGTCATCATCAACAGTCTAACCGTACCAGCAGCACCGTATCTGGTGCTGGTAACAGCAATTTTATTGAATCATTTCATAATTTTTTTAGACCATCCTTTGCAAGGCCACCAGAGACAACAAGTCTGACACATAGTCAACGGCTGGAGAGGATGATACAGGAGTATCTCCAAATGATCATCGATGCCATGACTTTGCAAATGGAGCCTTGCTCATTTTGGGCTTCAAATCTTGAAAAATGGCCAGAGCTCTCCACTTACGCCTTGGAGATCTTGTCGTGTCCAGCTGCCAGCGTTGTCTCTGAACGTGTCTTCAGTGCTGCTGGTTGTGTGCTGACAGATAAGCGCACGCGTCTGTCCAGTGACAATGTGGACAGACTAACGTTCATCAAAATGAATAAGTCATGGATCCGCAAGGAATTTACTACCCCTGTGTCATCCTGGGGAGAGTAAATGCTTGTGTATTTTGAATGTGCTTGATGCAAATCTACCTGTGAAGTGTACATCTGGGGCACAAGTGCTGCCACTGAAGGGGTGTCTGTGTGGCCCAAGTTTTGGAAAAAAAGGGAGACTCCACTTGGAGTAACCCTTGCTGTGTTTTTGAAAAGGAGCCAAGATGAACAAGTCATGGTTCAGCAAAGACTTTGCTACCTAACCTGGTGTCATCCTGGGGACGGTTAAGGATGGTGTATTTTTGAATGTACTAGATGCAAATCTAGCTGTGAAGTGTACAACTGGGGCACAAGTGCTGCCACTGAAGGGGTGTCTGTGTGGCCCAATTTTTGGAAAAAAGGGAGACTCCACTTGGAGTCACTGAGCGGTGTTTTACATGATTTTAGAAGGGCATGCCATGCCTATATCTGTGTCTCGTCCTCTTTTTCCTCGTAACGCTGTTTTGTTTTCGCATGAGAATTTGTTCTTGTCACTTTCCCATGTGTTTGTGTTGTGTTGTGAGTTGTTTGTCACCTTTTGGACACCTTTGAGGGTGTTTTCTAGGTGTTTTTATGTGTTTGTGATTGCCTCACATTGTTTCCTATGGGGTTCGAGTGGTTCGCCAAACCGGTTCGCCGAACCGAACTCGAACACGACCTCCGTTCGGCGAACCAAGCTCGAGCCGAACCGCGACCGGGTCGCTCAACTGTAATCACGACGCATCCGTCATAAAACGGACGCACAATGGATGCACCGGACGCAATGGATCCGTTATTTCACAGGAATCCATCAGTGAATTCCGATGAAATAACGCATCCGTTGCGTCCGTTAACAAAAAAAGGACCGATCCGTCGTTACGACGGACGCGGCGGATTGTGACTAACGCAAGTGTGAAAGTAGCCTAAAAGGTGCACACAATGAATTTTTTGAAAACATTTGGATCATGAAAACCATGTCCACATTGTTGAGCAATCACTAAAAATGATGAGGACTTAAAAATACAAGTGTAAAAATGACATAAAATGCATAATGAATTTGTTGCAAAAAAAAAATAAATTCTAAATCTTTACTCCAAAAAAAATAAATAATCAGGGCCTTATTGTTAACGACTCATTCATTGTAATTCTTCAATTTATTTATATTATTACAAGTTTGATTTGGTGAATATACTATACAAATATTAAGTAAGATTTCTTTTTTTTACATTTTTTTTTTGTTTCTCCTCAGCTTCTTTAATTTTTTTAAGAGCCTCCTCTTCTGCTTTTTTTCTTTCTTCTTTTACCTCCTTGTAACGCCATTTTGGAATCTCGAGGTAGGTATTGTCTTTGACTTTACTATGTCTCCGTGACTTATCTGGAAAATATGTTGGTGTGGGGGCCTTGGTAACTCGAACCTTTGGAATTAGGAATCCTGGCCTCACACTGCTTCTTCTTAATAAATTTAGTGGCAAAAGACTTGTTCTTCTTGTAGACTTTGCATCTGTTCTTCCTGATGAATGAGGTTGAAGACTAGCTCGTCTCTCCTTTTTCTTGGAAATTACAGTAACACATGAATTATGGAAAAGTTTTTCATGAGTCTTTGTGCGATCTAAAGATTTGACTTCATTTGCTCGCTGTTTTCTTAGGATCTCCTGCACAGAGTATCTCCGTTTCCCAACACATGGGGGGCTATCTGGACACACTGTTCTGCAACTTATAGCAACAAATGGGCTGTTCATGCTGGTTGTGATTTTAACCATATGATCAAGCACACCATCCTCCTCAGGTTCAGTAAAATAATTAAAAGTAAATGCTGATTTTACACATTCTGAAACCTTTTGTGCACATGTTTTTGGTTCTGCAGCTTTAGCAAGTAGTTCTTTCATTTTAGGCCATTCCATTTGGAATTGATTGCTAAATTGTTCTGGAGATGGTCTGTCTAAGAGTCTTTGCATAAGATAGGCTGTATCGTATCGCCCTGTAAATCTTGCCCATTCTCTGGAGGTGAATCCACGACTTGGATCCACAGCTTGAATATCAGCACCTGAGAAAAAGAATTATATTAATAAGAAATATCTTTAATATGTTAATTTCAGACAAAGAATACATTAAAATTATATTATCAAACAGGTTTTCCTGCTATTTCTACAATGTATCATGTTACCACCTGTGTGAGACTAGTTATAGTCCATTATCTTGATGCCAATAGTTACTGAAGGTAAAATAATTTTAACTCTTAGCTGATTTAGCCCCCTTAAAAGAGGGGTCTGGAACTAATGATTTGGCATATCCACAAATACTTGCATATAGAACACATGCACAATTCACATGTATTTACAGCGGGTGAAATAAGTATTGAACATGTCACCAATAATTTAAGTAAATATATATCTAAATCTGCTATTGACATGAAATTCTCACCAGATGTTGGTAACAGCCCATCAGTACCGTTTGTGTTCCTGCACGGTCCTAACTCCCCCATACAGCAGGGACAAACTCATTATCGAGGCTGGACTGCACCCTCTCTTGTCTCTCAACGGTAGAGTTGAGCAATGTTCAAGTCGAACGGTTCGCCAATTTCATGTTCATGTGATTTTGGGCGGTGTTCGAGTCGTTCGACGAACTCGAACGATTTGCTTAAAGTTCGGCAGTTCGAGTTACATTCGAGAACGGTTCGATCACCAAAAGCGTGGCTTTTCACAGTAAGGCTATGTGCGCACGTTGCTATCTGCATGCGTCCTGCTTCCCCAGCACAATCCCTCTCTCTTTCCTACTCACCGATCACAGGCGCCTCGCTGCACGGCTGTCACAAATCTCCGGCGGCTTTTCCTCTTTTGAAAATGGCTGCCGCTTCATTATTCAATCAGGTATTCCCTGCCTTCCCCGCCCACCGGCGCCCATAATTGGTTCCAGTCATACACGCCCCCACGATGAGTGACAGCTGTCTCACTGCAACCAATCACAGCTGCTGGCGGGTGGGTCTATATCGTGCAGTAAAATAAATAAATAAATAATAATAATAAAAAAAATGCGGTTCCCCCCAATTTTGATACCAGCCAGGATAAAGCCACACGGTTGTAGGCTGGTATTGTCAGGATGTGGAGCGCCACGTTATGGAGAGCCCACCACCCTAACAATATCACCCAGCAGTCGCCCAGAATTGCTGCATCCATTAGATGCGACAGTCCCGGGACTCTACCCAGCTCATCCCGAATTGCCCTGGTGCAGTGGCAATTGGGCTAATAAGGAGTTAAGCATGACAGGCGTCTCCCCAAGATACCTTCCATGATTAACCTGTAAGTGAAAGTAAAGAAACATACACAGCAAAAAATCCTTTATTTGGAATAGAGGACAAAAAAACACCTCATTTACCTCTTTATTAATCCCCAAACAATCCAGGTCCAAAGTAATCCACACGACGCTTTCAGCTCTGCTACATGAAGATGACAGGGAGCGCTCTGTGTCCTCTCCACGCAGTACCTGAAGTGAGTCGCGCTGTCACCGGAGACTTCACTCTGCAATGCAGAGGTCAAGATAACCAAATCTTCCTATGTTTCTCATTAGAAGCAGTGGCTCAATGGTTAGAGCTACTGCCTAGGGAGCATTAGTTCACGAGTTCAAGTCCCGGCCGCCCCGGTAAAGAAGTTAATTTATTTTTAATTTTAAATTATATTTATTATTATTTTATAATTACAATTTAATTTAATTTACTTTAATTATGCACTGAGGGGAGGAGCCAGACATCAGCTGTGAGCCGCGGGCCACACCTCTAAAATCGGAGCAGTTCACGGAATGAGGCTGCATTGCTCTCTCCTCTCTCTCTTTTTCTCTCTATTTTTCTCTCTCTCAGACCTGGCGATGATCAGCTGGTGAGGTCACCTGACGGAATCAGCTGACACTATAAGTCGAGCTGTGAGGTGAGCTTTTTACCGCCCAGCCGGCTAAACTATCAGCTGATGCTGTCGGACAGGAGCCTGCACAGAAGTGTGTAGTTTTTTTTTGCACTGATGCATCAGCTGATTGTATAAAAGCCGTTTATACAATCAGCTGCTGTGTCATGTGATTCAGGCCCTTGAACCTAACACATCATCTGATCGCTTTGCCTTCCAGCAAACCAATCAGATGATATTGGATCCGGATTGGACAGCGTGGGACCCTTGACCCAGGATTACTGCGGAGGGGGGTTCTTTATTTCAATAAAGATGGAGTCACTAATTGTGTTGTGTTTTATTTCTAATAAAAATATTTTTCTGTGTTGTGTTTTTTTTTATCTGCACTAGAAATTCATGGTGGCCATGTCTAATATTGGCGTGACACCATGAATTTCAGGTTTAGGGCCAGTTGATAATATACAGCTAGCCCTAACCCGATTATTACCCAGCGAGCCACCTGTCACCAGGGCATCTGGAAGAGTT
Source organism: Anomaloglossus baeobatrachus (assembly GCF_048569485.1). Lineage (NCBI taxonomy): Eukaryota > Metazoa > Chordata > Amphibia > Anura > Aromobatidae > Anomaloglossus > Anomaloglossus baeobatrachus. The sequence goes on from NC_134358.1 coordinate 336,204,026, forward strand.
GGTACAGCGCCAGAAGATGGCGCTTCTATGAAAGCGCCATTTTCTGGGGAGGCTGCGGACTGCAATTCGCAGCAGGGGTGCCCAGAAAGCTTGGGCACCCTGCGCTGCGGATTCCAATTCCCAGCTGCCTGGTTGTACTTTGCTGGACACAAAAATTGGACGAAGCCCACATCATTTTTTTTTTAATTAATTGTTTCATGAAATTCATGAAATAATTAAAAAAAAAAAAAAAAGGGCTTCCCTATATTTTTGGTTCCCAGCCGGGTACAAATAGGTAGGCAGCTGGGGGTTGGGGGCAGCCCGTAGCTGCCTGCTGTACCTAGCTAGCATACAAAAACATGGCGAACCCCACATAATTTTTTTGGGGGCAAAAAACTCCTGCATACAGTCCTGGATGGAGTATGCTGAGCCTTGTAGTTCTGCAGCTGCTGTCTGTCTGTATGCAGAAGAGCAGTCAGCAGCTGCAGAACTACAAGACTCAGCATGCTGCATCCACGACTGTATGCTGGAGGGAGAGACAGCGGGAGCAGAACTACAAGGCTCAGCATGCTCCATTCACTAGTATCACTAGTATATGCAGGAGAGCAGACAGCAGCTGCAGAACGACAAGGCTCAGCATACTCCATCCAGGACTGCATGCAGGAGTTTTTTGCCCCCCCAAAATAATGATGTGGGCTTCGCCATATTTTTGTATGCTAGCCTAGTACAGCAGGCAGGTACGGCTGCCCCCAACCCCCAGCTGCCTATTTGTACCCGACTGGGAACCAAAAATATAGGGAAGCCCTTTTTTATTCACCGTAATTATTTCACGAATTTGATGAAATAATTAAAAAAAAAAATGACGTGGGCTTCACCCAATTTTTGTGTCCAGCCAGGTACAACTAGGCAGCTGGGAATTGGAATCCTCAGCACAGGTTGGCCCAAGCTTTCTGGGCCCCTCTGCTGCGAATTGCAGTCCTCAGCCGCCCCAGAAAATGGTGCTTTCATAGACGCGCCATCATCTAGCGCTGTATCCAACTCTTCCAGCAGCCCTGAAGCCGGGTAATAATGGGTTAATACTAGCTTTGTTTTACTAGCTAGTATTAAGCCAGAGATTCTTAATGTCAGGCAAGTTTGACCCGGCCATTAAGAATCTCCAATAAAAGACACCACACAGAGAAAATATACTTTAATAGAAATAAATACACAAACACATTAGAGACTCCATGTTGATTACTCCCTCTCAGCCCTCCACGATCCTGGTCTTCTGTCTTCTTTCTCCTTCAACCCATGCAGGTCTGCTACATCAGACAGCACTGCATGGGAGGAAGACGCTGCTGCTCCCGTGCAGTGTAATCACTCAGTAAGTGAGCAGAGGCTGCAGGCTGTACGCGGTGATGTCACCGCTGCCAACATTACTATAACAACGGCAATCTCCGATCACGTGCTTCCCGGTACCGCTATTTACCGGCTGTGGCAGCCAGTCCCTGCATGTGGGCTGACTCTGTAAAGAGCGCCCACATGCAGGAACGGGGAAGCCGACCATGTGCCAGAGCATCTCGCCGGTATACGGAGATACTGGAACGAGCACCGCGTACCAGAGAGATGCACTGACAGGACCCTGACGTCTAGCCATGTGACCAGTCTGTAGCCAATGAGATAATAGACCTGTGACTGGTCACATGATATTTTGACGTCACGGAAGGTCCTATCATCAGTGCTGGTTACCGGGAGGACGCAACGATTATCGGAAAGGAAAAGCGGCGGGAGACCGACTGCAGGACGCGTCGCGGGGACCTGTAAGTGTAATGGCAATGTTTCTTAACTGTATGTGTACATTTATAATGTGTTTTTATGTGTTTGCGTTTGCCTGCCATTGTTTCAATGGGGTTCGAAGGAGTTCGTCGAATGGAGCCTCCGTTCGACGAACCGAACTCGAACACTAGGGGGGTGGCTCATCTCTACTCCATAGTTTTTCACAAGCTCCCTTTCTGCTGCCTCCTACTCCCCGGGCCTGCACACCCTGCCCTTTAAAGACCCAGCGTAGTATTTCTTGGAAGTGCCTCTCAGCCTATGGATGAGATGCTCTAGGTAGATAAGGCATCCTCCCACTAGAGGAGGTGCCTGAACAACATGGTCTGTCAGTTTGTTTCCTGCTTGCTAGTTATTTGTCAGGTCCCATGTCTTCACTATCCTTTACCAGAATCTGTGCCTGCTATCCCATACCTATCAGTACCTGCCATATCCTCCATAACTATTTGCACCAGTCATCCTGTCTGCATCAGCTGTCCTGGTCGCAGCTGCCGGCACTAGAGACTCTGCCTGTCTGTACCTCAGGCCATTCCTACTATGAGGGTCAGCTGCTACCATCTCAAACACTGCCCTGGGAGAGGCACCTGGTGTCTACTAGAATCCAAACCCAAAGTCACCATCAAATGCTCTGGAGTATACCTGGTAGGCACTTAGTTAAGTCCCTCCATTACTGGGTAAGCAGGGGTCCTATCTGTAGTCCAGTTCGTCCACTCCCATTCGCCGCCTCAACACCGGCAAGCGTTACACCATTCAATACACGCAGGCAAAAAAAAAATCAAACCATGGATGTTAATAAATCAAGTTATATGTAATAATGAGAAGTGACACAGGGAAAAAGTGTGGAAAAGAGATGAGCGAACCCAAAGTTCGGTGTTCAAACCGAACAGACTTTACCAAAATTCAGAGTTCGGGTTCGGAGTTCGGGTGCTTTATGTGTGCAAACCACTTGCTCAAGCAGTGCTGTGCTCTGGTACGCTCGGTGCTCAACTCTGTGCAAGCCTCTTTCAATGTTTGAATAGCTATCTCTGGGGGTAACAACAGCATGATCAGATGTAGTGTGCATCAAACTAAAAAACATATTGTTGCAAAATATACTGATGGTTTGGATACATAATTTCTAAACTAATGAAGGTTCGAATGAGCCCTGTTGGGGCCATAATTTGGAAGTGGAAATAACAACAATTCACCATACAGCAATCACAACCATGTGTTCCTTGCAAGATTTCAGACAGAGGAGTGAAAAAAATGATCAGAAGCGTCGTCCAATAGCTAAGGAAAAAAACACATAGAACTATATAAAAAAAAATAAAAAAATCACAAACCATAGGAGCCAATTCAGATGATGTAGGCATGTAGGCACACACAGAATGTGGCAAACCCTCCTAATAAAGATGGCCGCAGCCCAGGTGCACGATGTTTATGATACAGCCATTCAAACCTCCACACTAAAGGGGAGGGGCAGCTGTCTAGCATAAGACATGCACACTAATAAGGCTTGCATTGGGAGCCCGTCATATAGATAGGTGTGATGCACAGTGTCTGAACTACAACCTATAAATGATGCCAGAAACCTAGGTCAGGCGGACTAAACAGCACTATATGAGTGTATCTCACACGGATACGCGACACGCACAGTGTCTAAATTGTGACCTATAAATGACGCACAACACTATGTCAGGTGGGTTAATAAGCACTATAAGAGTGCATATCACATGACGGATATGCACCTGGGCTGCAGCCATCTTTATTAGGAGGGTTTGCCACATTCTGTGTGTACCTACATCATCTGAATTGGCTCCTATGGTCTGTGAATTTTTTTTTATAGTTCTATGTGGTTTATTCAAATAATTGAGGGTAGGGACTCGCAAGTGTGCGAATCTGTGACGTGGATTGCGAGCTTACATATTTTGGGACAAAATATCAACTAATATCTCATATTTGAGATATGGCACATTTTACCTTGTTTTGCAGGATGTGTGTGGACCTTCTGAATTCAGGTGGTTAAATGGTGAGTCCGTCATGTGATATGCACTCATATAGTGCTAACTAACCCGCCTGGCCTAGTGTTGTGCGTTATTTATAGGTCACAATTCAAACATTGTGCATCTCGCGTATCCATGTTAGATGCACTCATATAATGCTGTTTAGTCCGCCTGACCTAGGTTTCTGGCATCATTTATAGGTTGCAGTTCAGACACTGTGCATTTCACTCATCTATATGATGGGCTCCTAGTGCAAGCCTTATTAGTGTGCATGTCCTATGCTAAACAGCTTCCCCTCCCCCTTAGTGTGGAAGTTTGAGTAGCTGTATTATCAGCATCGTGCACCTGGGCTGCGCCATCTTTATTAGAAGGGTTTGCCACATTCTGTGTGTGCCTACATCATCTGAATTGGCTCCTATGGTCTGCCAATAGCTAAGGACCATCTGTGGAGAGCTACTGAAAGACCTGGAATCAGCAGGTCCAATTGTTTCAAAGAAAACAATAAGTAACGCACTCAACTTCCATGGCTTGTATTCATGTTCACCACACAAGACTCCATTACTGAACAAAAAGCATGTTCAAGTTAATTTAAAGCTTGCTCAACAACATTTAGACAAGCCTTTGAAATAAGGGAAAGACTACTGTCTGGTCAGATGAGACCAAAATTAAGTTTTTTAGATGCCATAATACATACCATGTTTGGAGACTTTAACACCATACCAAAAGAGAAGTTTGGATGTGGGAACATCATGGCGTGGGGCTGATTTGCAGCATAAGGCACAGGTAAACTTCATATTATTGAAGGAAGGATGAATAGACAAATGTACCGAGAGATTCTTGATAAAAATATGCTGCCATCTAGCAAGATGATGAAAATGAACGTGGAAATGGGGGTGGACATTTGAGCAAGACAATGATCCCTAACACATAGCCAAGGAAACTCAAAAAATTGGTTTCAGGGAAGCAGCTAAAATGGCCCAGTCAATCACCTGACCTGAATCCAATAGAAAATTTATGGAAAGAACTGAAGTTCAGAGATCAAAGACAGAGCCCACAGAACCTTGAGGATTTGAAGCATGTTTGTGTGGAAGACTGGATCAAAATGACACTTGAGCAATACATATGACTACTTTCTTCTTACAGGTAGCATCTTGAAGTTGTCATCATCAATAAAGGCTTTTGTACGAAGTATTATTTAAATTTCATAAAGCATATTCAATACATTTTCCCTGTATCATTTCTCATTATTACACATAACTGAATTTATGGACATGTATGATTTGATTTTTTTGCTAGTCTGGATTGGATGAATTTTTACCAACATCTGGTGAGAAATTCACCTTTAGAAATAGATTTACTTAAAAAATTGGTGAGGTGTTCAATAATTATTTAATCTGCTGTATAAATATCTGTCAATTGTACACACACTCTTGCAGGTATGTGTTGACATAATATCATCAGCACAAACCGCCTTACAATTCAGGAGTGGGGCTCAATATCCCTCTTAAAAGGGTAGTCATATCCAATGCTCATGGATTTGGGTGTCAAAGACTTCAGTAAAAAGGACCCCAACTGTCATGGATGAGGGGGTTGCTGTGTAGTAGGAATAGTATCATAAACCAGAGTAATACCAAACAAGAGAAAAAAGACCAGCACTCCCACCAGGCAACTGTGCACAAGGATAATCAGTCTATAGTGAAGTAAGAAATTCCAGCACTGATTAGAACAGCTAACTGCAGTCTTCATTAAACTCACATCTGGACGTTTCAGCCTCTCCCAGGCTTTCCACTGCTGTTTTCAGTTGTCCATTACCCTTGTCAGCTGTGCTCCCATTACAATGTACAGTGTCCTTGTCTGGCTTCCATTCCTCTTTGGTACACTGTATTCTTCCTACCCGGTTATGCCACCAGCATCAGCTACCCCGGAGGTCCTTGCTATACTAGAGCCTGTGTCCGTCCACCCTGGACGTGCCACCAGCCTCAGGTACCCCGAAGGTCCTTGCTATACTATAGACTGTGTCTGAAAATTTTAAAAATCAAGAGGAGCATGAGTGACAAGATTAGGCCTCTTGCTCCCACACCCCTGCCAGTACAGACAAGACACAACTTGGAGACCCATCTTGGAGTCTTGAATTTAAAAACATGTCAGGCAGACAGCAGGGCAGTAGCATCAATTGCCACCCCTTCATTTCCCCATAGTGTCTTTGCACAGCAGGGAGATATGGTCCATGCAACACACAAGATGTGGCCTGGCATTTCAATTTTAAAAATCAAAAGGTGGATGAATGCCAGGATTATGCCTCTTGCTCCCACACCTCTGCCAGTACAGACAAGACACAGCTTGGAGATGCATCTTGGAATCTTGAGATTTAAAGACATTTCAGTCAGGCATAGTGGATGTTGCTGGGTTCACAGGAGCTCTCAGACTTCCAGGAGCAGTGGCAGGGATCTTTCCAGGGAGACACTGAACTCCTGCCTACTCCTTTCCCCAGTGAGGAGGTAGTGCTCCTGGGAAGACTTCTAGACGGCACCAGCAGGGGGCAGGGAGGTGAAGAATGCAGCAGTAGAGGAGCCCAGGAGATCCATCAGAATAAGAAGTACTGCTTCCCCCAGTCCAGCTCAAGGTAAAGGGTCCATGGTTGCCCAGGAAACATCGAAGCAGACCAGTGTCTAGCTGGAGAAGTGTTGGGGGTTCATGGATCGCCGAGAAAGTGTGGATACATTTACCACCAGGGTTACCCACATGTTCAAAAAATATGAGCGGATCAGGGTGAAGATCGGCAGGCTACAGGGGGAGCTGAAGAAGACCGAGTACCAGCGTGACCATATGCATAGCAAGGGGTGTGCAGACCTGGCAACCCAGGTACAGGCGCTAAAGGAGGAGTTGGGGCAGTGGTGGCACTACATGAGGGGATCCTGAGGAATTTGGAGAAGTTTCAGAATGACAAGCATTTTGCAACCATGTCAGGGTTAATCTGGGATGGTGGGGAGCAGGTTGCCGTGCCACCTGGTGGGGTTGCCCATTCAGGGTTGGTCACATCAGCTCAGGAGGTTGCTGCTACATGTGGTGCGCCGGCCGGTGTAGCCACGCCTAGCGCTGGCCCACTGTCAGGAAGCACCCTGCCCACCTGCGGTGCTCAGTCTGGGGGTGTTGTGGGGAGATGGGAAAGGACCCATGGTGCTCCAGGTGATGTTACACCGGGTGGTAGCACCCCAGCGGGCAGTACTCCCCAGTTAGGTGACAGTGCACCAGCCAGAACTAGAGTGACCCAACATGGCTGCACCCTGCCCAGCTAAATGGCGCTGTCCCTCCTGGTGAAGTTACCAGTAGTGTTCCCACCCAACAGCAACGCCGCCCTTTAGTGAAGGGTGCCAGCCCCTAGAAAATGTTGGTAAAGCGAACAGTGTGGCTCCAGGAACTAAGGGTGTGGGCACAAGAGCTGCTATGCCCGAAGAGCAGAGTGCCCAGCCCAGTGATAAAAACTGTGCGGAGACCACAGGAGTGAAAATGGAGGTTGGAGGGTCTGCAGCCATAACCTTTGGGGCTGCGGACAATGATGATTGTAGATAATGTAAATATGGGTAATGGGGCTGGGACTCAACCTGCTTTGGCAGAAGTGCTTGAAGGTGTGGTGGTGAATGAGGCTGTATCTGGAGAGTGGGAATGGAGATAGTGATTGTGACTGAGTGTTTGCAGAGGTGGATGCTGGAATAGAAGGTGCTGGAGTGACTGCTGAAGTAATGGATGCTGGAGTGGTTGCTAGGACTGATGGAGGTGGAGTGGTTGCTAGGAGTTATGGTGGTGGAGTGGTTTCTAGGGGTAATGTGGGTGGAGTAGTTAGTAAGGCTCACCTGGTGCATGTCCACATCAGGAATAAGCCAGGTCATGCGGGGTTCACATACTTCAAAAGGTAGTCAGATTAGGTCAATGATAGGTTTTATTTGAAGGAGAAGGCCGTCTCTTCACCCATGTAGGTGACAGAGGTGGAATTCTCCGATCACTGTTTAATTATGTTTTCCTTGAATGTTGCAGAAACCCTCTAGATATGGAAGCTAAATTTGTCACTCCTAATGGAAACAATTGTGAGATAGTCTTTTGAGGATTTTCTTCAGGGTGAGGTGCCATTTGGTGGACCTTTGTAACAGTGAGTGAATCTGAGTAGTGAGAGATGTTTAACCCCTTCATGACCGAGGATGTAACGGTACGTCCTAAATCATGAAGGCTGGCTGCTGCGGTAAGCTGGTGGTGATCCCCGCATGTCTGCTGATTTGTACAGCAGACATGTGTACCTCGCAGGGGCACATGGATTCGCGATCCACCTGTGCCTGTTAACCCCTTAAATCACACTGACTCCTGTCGCTATCATGACTCACTTCCTTTTACAGCCAGCAGAGAGCTGGCTGTAACAAAAGACGAGCATTTCTGCTGATCTGAGCAGTGCAGCTTAGATCAGTAGAAATGAATAAGCGAATCAGACTGCTGATCCTTATAGTCCCCTAGGGGGACTAGTAAAATAGAAAAAAGTTAAAAAATAAAAAATAAATAAAAAAACCTAAAAGTTCAATCACCCCCATTTGCCCCATTGAAAAGCTTTAAAAAATAAAAAATATACACACATTTGGTATTGCCACGTTCAGAAATGCTAGATGTATGAAAATATAAATACAATTAATATGATCGGTAAATGGCGCAGCGGCAAAAAAATTCCAAAAGCCAAAATTACATTTTTTGGTAGTCGAAAATTTTGTGCAAAATACAATAATAGGTGATCAAAACATAGCGTCTGCCCGAAAATGGTACCATTAAAAAAGTCAGCTTGAGTCTCAAAAAATAAGCTGTCACTGAGTGCAATATCCAGAAAAATGAGAATGCTACAGGTTGCATAAAATGGCGCACAAAGTGCGCCACTTTTTTGTGACAAACTTCGGAATTTATTTTTAACTCCTTAGATAAAAGTTAACCTATACATGATTGGTGCCTACAAACTCATACCGACACATCAGTTTTACCATATAATGAACACGGTGAATAAAATATCCCAAAAACAATCATGCAATCACACTTTTTTTTGCAATTTTTACACACTTGGAATTTTTTTGCCGTTTTCCAGTACACTTTATGGTACACTTATGGTTTCATTTAAATGTACAACTCATCCAGCAAAAAAAGCCCTTATATGGCAAGATTGGCGGAAAAATAAAAAAGTTACGGCTCTCGGAAGAAGAGGAGCAAAAACCAAAAAAGAGAAAATCGCCCGGGGGTGAAAGGGTTAAGCATCGGGTTTTTTTCTGACAGCTCTCCAACCTCAGAAGCCCAAACAATCTGTCGAGAACTCGAGAACCTTGTCTTAACTGAAGATGACCATGAGGAAACCTCCAGAGTCAAATCCTTGCTTAAGAGGTGTCAGTATGATAGGCGCACATCATTGGTTTTTGAGAGGGATTTTGGAAAATGTAGCTCACCTGACCCTTACTACTCTCAGACAACTTGCAGTTTCTGTAAAATTTTGTTGGGTCTGCAGGATGGTATGGGATCTCTGATAAGGTCCAAATCAGGGAATCCTGGAAATCATCAGAACCTACTACTCTTACCTCTTGTGGAGGAATGAGCTGGATAGGGAAAAAATATCAGCTTTCCTGGCAGAGGCCGCCGCCATACCAGGAGTAGACCCCTTGTTTGATGTCTTGGTGGAGGAGATCAAGGAAGGGGAACTGAGACTGGCAATTGTTGAGCTTCAGCCCAAAAGGTCTGGATGGCTTAACATATGAGTTCTAGAAGATCTTTAAGGACTCTTTGGTCTCCTTGTTGACTTGGATGTTTAATTAGTGTCTCTCCATGGGCACTCTGCCGAAGTCAATGAGCAGATCAACTTTGATTCTTCTGTCAAAGGGTAAGCATTCATCACATATTGAGAATTGGAGGCCCATAGCACTTCTCAATTTGGACAGAAAAACTCTAGCTAAGGTGCTTTTCAACAGGCTGGTAAAATTTGCACCACGACTCCTTATGGAGGTCCAGCACTGTGCTGTATCTGGCCATATCGCTTTTAGTTGTGAAGGCTGTGGAACAGGGTAGGGCAGGAATGTGGTATATGCTGTCTCTGGATCAGGCAAAAGCCTTTGACCGGGTTGATCATGGGTACCTCTGGTCCACTCTCCTGCGGTATGGTATGAGGGGGTTTGTGGATTAGGTGAAGGTTTTGTATGGAGTGGCTGAGAGTTTGCCACTGGTGAATGGTTAGATTGGACAACCTTTTGTGATTGGTTCTGGTGTTCATCAGGGTTGTCCTCTTAGCCCCCTACTGTATGCATTTGCAATCAGCACCTTCATTAGGAGGATAGATTGTGGACCATTGGTGGGGGTAGAGATGGGCAGCCCTGGCACACAGAATGCTATCCTGAGGGTAGTGACCTATGCTGACTGTGGTGCCCTGGCGTCCGTCATTATTAAAAATGTTTTTATATGTGCAACGTTCAAGTGACCTAACAAAAATGCTTATATTTGAAATGTTTTCATGTTATTTATGTTTTTACAGTTTTGAAAAAAAAAAATAAAACCGGTGATGGACAGGCAGCCCGCGGACGGTTTGCATTTCACCAAGGGGGAATGTGGTGCCCTGGACTAGCCAGGTCGTCACAGGTAACACACAAACACCCCCACCCCCCACTAGACAGTAACATTAGCCAAACACAAAACCCTTGTTGCCTCCCTCCAGGGTTTGATGTCCACACCAGGTGGGGCGGAGCCAAGTGGTTGGCCCCACCCACCGAGGAGTTCACAGGCCTGGAGGCGGGAAAAGTGACAGATCGAGTTTGGAGTTTGAAGTGTGAGGAGTAAACACTTGGGTGTCTGGGTTTGTGGCCCAGGCACTGACAACAAGGTTGGCAGATGGTGGTGGACGTCTGCAAGAGTGGTAGATCGACGCGGAACCGTAGGACCGGGGACAGGCGACGGCCCGCCGGTACCGACCGGGGAACGAAGTGAAGCCAGCACACACAGGCAGAGCCATCGGACCCCGACCAGGCTTGGAGCCGCCGACAATAGTCAAATCCGAGTGTGACCGGAACCCCAGGGGTTTCCTAACAGCCAAAGACCTGATAGAAGGCAACCGCCCACACCGTGAGGGTATATAGCTACCGCCTAAGGCTAGAGACCCAAAGGCCAGCACCTGCGGGCAAACGGGCCCCTCCGGCATCCATACACCGGGGAGCGGACTACCGTTGGGGATCCATCGTAATCAAGACAGTACACTAAGGTGCAGGGAAAGACAGCCGCCATCACCTGTCCAAGGAGAGACACAGCAGCCGGCTGCGGGACCCGTCCATCCAGCCGTTTGGTTTACCGAGGACTTTGTGCATCTCTTGCTGAGTGAGTACGCCTGTGCCATCCGGCACCGCGCCGCGCTGTCCCTGCAACCCTGCACCTCACCAATCCTGCCTTCCTGTCACACCACCGGCCCCGGGACCACCGACCCCTACCCACGGAGGGGGGAAAACAACATCCCAGCTGCTCCCTACCATCGCTCCCGGGATCCCCGTCACCAGCAGCGGTGGTGCCTATCTTCACTACAACCCCTGGGTGGCGTCACGGACTAAATCCCCCAAACCAACCACCCTTTTCACTCACGGGCGAGGAGCGCCGCTCGAGTCCCCGGATCTGGCCCACCGCTCAAGCCACCGAGCCGCAGCAGTCGCAGCAGCGCCGGACCCAAGCATTAGCGAGCACAGCGGCGGCGTTCTCCCTGCCCGCAACAACTTGGCATCACGAACAGGATTGGACCCATCTACTTACCAGTAGAAGTGCGCCTTGTGATCTCCGCCGGTGGTGTCCGGCCGAAAATTTTCCATCTTGGGCGCGAAAATCTTCCGCTCGAGCGTCTTCTCCGAGCAGGGAAGGCGCGAAAGAGAAGCCACGCCCCCAACAAGCGGAAGTGCTGAAGAGAACCAAGGGGGGACGAGTGTGTGTCTGCCTGATGTAGCCGAGGCTATGAAAGCGGGGACGCCAGGACTCTGCAAACATTTGGTTCCTGGAACACTGCTGCGCACGATGTCCCGTCCGTCAGGCACCACTGAAATCCCAGAGCCCACGCCAGGAACAGTGGGGTGGGTGGAGGCCCGGACAATGCAAATGTGATGCCACCTTCAAGTCCAGGTCCGGTTCTTGATGGAGCGCTGGGTGGCCGAGATGGAGGAGGTGGCGGCGGCCGTGCGGAGACGCGAGGTGGAGGCAGTGTAGGAGGAGCGGGTAAGCGACCCACGCCCCTGTGTCCGAGAAGGACCGGCCGCTGTGGCTGAGAGGCCCGGCCTGCACCCGCTCACCCTCCTGCCTCCCCCACCATCCGTACCGGTTGCTGTTACCCCTCCGCTCGGACCGCTGTCCCCAACACCGGCAGTGGAATCAAACCCGTCCGCCCTAGATGACCAACCTGGGGGTGTTGTCTGTGAACGGCCCGTATCCCTCCCGCTGCCATGGAAGATACCGCGGGAGGTGTCCGTCCGCGACGAGAAAGCCGTCGGCCCCAGAAGTGGCCGCACCCGAGACCGTCCCGGCTCCGGCAGTCCGCCCAGCCATGGAGGAACCGGCCGCTGAAGGCCCGAAGGCCCAACCGGTGAGGCCAGCTGTCCCTGAATCCCCCGCCTCGGCTGAGGCTGAGCTGGGCCGCCACTGCAACGCAGCAGTCCAGGTCATGTCACCACAGGACCCCCACGAGAGAGTATCGGTAGTGGCCGGTGTGGCCGCGGTCCAGCGGGGCCCAACCCGGGCGCAGGGGTCTGCCAACGACCCTTATTGGGACAGGGAACCAAACCAGTTGGGGCGGGAGATTGCCACCAGAGAGCAGCAGAGGGCCGAAGTAATGGCGCGAGTGATTAAAGAAAAGGATTAACTCCGTCATGCCACCTTTCGGGTGCGGGGCCCGGTGTATGAAGGCCAAGTCCGGCAGTTTGACACGCGGAGGGGGTTCGGTTTCATCTACGAGCCGGGCCTGGAGGCCGAAGTGTTTGTGGCCCGCCGCGATGTCAACTCACATCTTCCCACGGGCCACCCAGGTCGCTATCTATTGCCGGGCGACCTGGTAACTTACACCCGCCACTGCGGGGAGAGGGGCTGGTTCGCCCTGGACGTTAAGCAAAGGAAGAGCCACGGTGTGCAGATGCGGCCCCAGCCCCCTCCCCCACCAAGCCGTCCGGATGTTGAGCTGGAAGAGGTCCTAGACGAGTACGACCAAAAATCAACCGAAGATCATCTGATTAGCTACAGTGATTATCCGGGCCATTGCCGGCAAGTTGTCCCCGGAGGGACTCTGTGTGTTTTTACCGCCTACATGAGGAACTACTCATGAACGTGGCCGAGAACTGGCAGGCCACCCACGAAGTTGTGGGCTTGTAAATAGTTTTGTGGGATGGAAACCGTTGTCGCCTCCGGAGAGGCAGATTGCAGGAAGGGCCTGCAGGAGAGGAGGCTGGGGCCCGGCCACCACCAGGACCGGTGGCCATCCTCCGAGGGTCAGGGGTCCCCCTTGGACTGGGGTCCCCTGAAGTGACAGCCGAGTGCGAGTAACCGTACCCGTTCCCGCTCGGGCAGCCTGAACCTGGATTGGGGTCAAGGGGTGCTGCCCACTTCTTAGGGGCAGCATCAGGGCTAGGTTGCTTGGGTGGGAGAGCGGAAGACATCCGTCTGTCCGTCCTTATTAAAAATGTTTTTATATGTGCAACGTTCAAGTGACCTAACAAAAATGCTTATATTTGAAATGTTTACGTTATTTATGTTTTTACAGTTTTGAAAAAAAAAAATAAAACCGGTGATGGACGGGCAGCCCGAGGACGGTCTGCATTTCACCAAGGGGGAATGTGGTACCCTGGACTAGCCAGTTCGTCACAGGTAACACACAAACACCCCTACCCCCCACTAGACAGTAACATTAGCCAAACACAAAACCCTTGTTGCCTCCCTCCAGGGTTTGATGTCCACACCAGGTGGGGCAGAGCCAAGTGGTTGGCCCCACCCACCGAGGAGTTCACAGGCCTGGAGGCGGGAAAAGTGACAGATCGAGTTTGGAGTTTGAAGTGTGAGGAGTAAACACTTGGGTGTCTGCGTTTGTGGCCCAGGCACTGACAACAAGGTTGGCAGACGGTGGTGGTCGTCTGCAAGAGTGGTGGATCGACGCGGAACCGTAGGACCGGGGACGGGCGACGGCCCGCCGGTACCGACCGGGGAGCGAAGTGAAGCCAGCACACACAGGCAGGGCCATCGGACCCCGACCAGGCTTGGAGCCGCCGACAATAGTCAAATCCGAGTGTGACCGGAACCCCAGGGGTTTCCTAACAGCCAAAGACCCGATAGAAGGCAACCGCCCACATCGTGAGGGTATACAGCGACAGCCTCAGGCTAGAGACCCAAGGGCCAGCACCTGCAGGCAATTGGGCTCCTCCGGCATCCATACACCGGGGAGCGGACTACCGTTGGGGATCCATCGTAGTCAAGACAGTACACTAAGGTGCAGGGAAAGACAGCCGCCATCACCTGTCCGGGGAGAGACACAGCAGCCAGCTGCGGGACCCATCCATCCAGCCGTTTGGTTTACCGAGGACTTTGTGCATCTCTTGCTGAGTGAGTACGCTTGTGCCATCTGGCACCGCGCCGCGCTGTCCCTGCAACCCTGCACCTCACCAACCCTGCCTCCCCGTCACACCACCGGGCCCCGGGACCACCGACCCCTATCCACGGAGGGGGGAAAACAACATCCCAGCTGCTCCCTACCATCGCTCCCGGGATCCTCGTCACCAGCAGCGGTGGTGCCTATCCTCACCACAAACAAACCAACCACCCTTTTCACTCACGGACGAGGAGCGCCGCTCGAGTCCCCGGATCCGGCCCACCGCTCGAGCCACCGAGCAGAAGCAGCGCCAGACCCGAGCGTTAGCGAGCGCAGTGGCGGCGTCCTCCCCGCCCGTGACACTGACGATGTCTCCTGGGGAGAGGAGGTGCAGGCAGTGACATACCTCCCAACCTTTGAAGAACAGAAAGAGGGACAAAGTATGTGGCACATGCAGTGCGCCGCAGCAAATTTTGGCCATGCCAATTTGGCAGTGAGGGGAGTTCAGCAGACTCGGACTGTTCATTCATGCATAGCAGCCAGAACTTTCTCATATTTATATAAGCATCACTAGATGACATGTTACTTTGTTACTTTTCTGTATCTACAGTATAAGGCCATGTTCGCATGTGGCAGAAATCTTGTGGGGTTTTTGTTGTTTCTGTGTTTTTATGATACAGAAAAACTTGTTTTCTGCACTTATGAAAGACACTGCTGTATTTTCATGTGTTTTTTTAAGCTCCCATAGAAGCTTCTAGAGAAAAAAAAAAGCACCAAAACCTCAAAGTTCAGCGGTATCTTTTCATGGAATCACATCAATTTATGTGCAGAAAAGCAGCAGAAAAAAACAGCATTTATGCTACATGTGAACACGAACTAAATGTCCAAGCAAAGTGGGTGTGACGTCACGAAAGCTCCGCTCTCGGTGCATCTAGAGACACCGCTGAACTGTGCAGTTTTGGTGTTTTTTTTTTCTATAGGTTTTTTTGTGGAGCCTGAAAAAAATGCAAGCGAAAAAAAAAGTTGCGTTACGTTTTTAAATGCAGAATCAAAGCTCTTCTGTAGTATTAAAAACCCAGTTTCACATCTGCTCCAAATATGTATTAAATATTGGGGAGAATGCATAAAAGATGCAGCAAACACGCAATAATCAGAGAATACTGTTACTGCATTGAGTGCTGCAGACACCTGTAGAAAACAACGCAGCATTTACACTACGTGTGAACACGGCCTCAGTGATACAATTTTATTACATTTTTTTATGGGTTTTAATAGAGAAAAATAATCAATTACGATATCTGTGTAG
Organism: Anomaloglossus baeobatrachus; assembly: GCF_048569485.1. NCBI lineage: Eukaryota > Metazoa > Chordata > Amphibia > Anura > Aromobatidae > Anomaloglossus > Anomaloglossus baeobatrachus. The sequence continues at coordinate 336,219,699 of NC_134358.1, forward strand.
AGAGCGGAGAGCACAGCGATGACGTCCTCGCTGTGAGCGCCGCTAGTCACGCAGGTCAGCTGACCGGCACAGACAGGAGGACATCGCGATGCTGCAGGGAAGTGACCAGTGACGGCTCCACACTCCAGCGGCGCTGCTGCCGCCACAGACAGGGGGAGAAGTAATGCTGCATGGAGCGAGGAAAGGTGAGTATAAACGGGTTGTTTTTTTTTTGTGTGTGTGATACAGAATACATGCCAAATAACAGGATGGGGTTATTTATCAGGATGGGTGTATATAGCAGGATGGTGTATATAGCAGGATGGGTGCATATAGCAGGATGGGGCCATATAGCAGGATGGATGGTGTATATAGCAGGATGGATGGATGGGGGTATATAGCAGGATGGATGTCGGTATATAGCAGGATGAGAATATATAGCAGGATGTCAATATATATCAGGATGGCAGTATATATCAGGATGGAGGCATATAGCAGGATGGCAGTACATAGCAGGATAGCAGTATATAGCAGGATGGCAGTATATAGCAAGATAAAGGCATATACCAGGATGGGGTACATATACAAGGCAGGAGGATCATTACCAGGATGGGGTACCTTAGCAGAGAATTTGGGGACATTTCCCCCATAACAGTGTCAGCAGAAGATATTCGCCCCATAACAGTGTGTCATGACCACATTTTTTGCTTAAAAATTTATTTTCCTATTTTGCTCCTCTAAAACCAGGGTACGTCTTATGGTCCGAAAAATACGGTACTTGGATGCTTCTGCTCTGGGCCAGTCATTTCACTGGCTGACCATATATCACAGGATCCAAGTCAAATTGCTTGTTCTCACCCACAAATAATCCACACTGCGGCACCCCCCTACATCTCCACTCTCATCTCTGTCTATCACCCTACCCGTTCTCTATGCTTTGCAAACAACTTTTGAGTAACATACACACTGATCCAAACCTCCCACTCCCGGATCAAAGACTTCTCCCGAGCTGCACCAATCCTCTGGAATGCTCTGACCCAAGAAACCAGGATGAACCACAGCTTCAGATGCTCCCTAAAAACTCTCCGTCCTTTTTAGGATGGCCTATCACACTCCCTAATCAAATAAATTCACATAATCCCTCCACGGATTCTCACAACGTAATTCTCCATCAAACTCCACCACACCCAAAAGCATCTGAAAGATTGCTTGACTGGTTAAGGCAGCCTTTATCCATCCCCCATTTCTTTGAGATGGCTGGATTGTCATTGAAAATGGGCAGTGCACCTATACCTTGTCTCCCCCCACCTCATTGTAGATATAAGCTCTCATGAGCATGGTTGTTTTTTTTTTTGCTATAATTATTGTATTTTTTCTAACTGTTACTTGCTTGTATATGAACCTCTGAATTGTAAAGCGCTGTGGAATATGTTGATGCTATAGAAATAAAGATTATTATTATTTGGTTTCTTAGCAGCCATGTGGTTCCGCACACTGGTAGCGGTCAGGTTGCCTTTGCACTGGCCTCTGCTCAACTTGGTATGGCAGATACTACAGATTACAATGTTTTTCTCTAAAGGACTTTCAGAAAAAAAATTCCAGACAGCAGCTGAACGCCCCCTTACCCTGACTTGGGCCACAGTGGGGCTACTCTTTGGAACAATTGACCCAGTTCTCACTTTGGGCAAACCACTACCCAATGGTGCTTGTGTTGGTGCTACATATCCATCTTCCTCTATGTTGCTGTTCTGGGCATGCATGTCAACAGTCCAGGTCGGATCAGTGGACTCATCATCGACCACCTTGTGGCGCCCCAGCATCTGGTTGCCACAACAGTGTTGCCCTCCTCCAAAGGGTTAATGCTGAGCCTGGAGGTAATTGGGGAAATCTATTGGCCAGTAAGTACCAGCATCCAACACCGTTCCTCTCCCAGGCCAGCAGGGGGAGCTTTAAACCTGGAGTTCCAGGGAAGATCCCTTAAGATCTGACCTAGGGGAGGAGTTAGTTAGTCTGTGAGGAGAGTTCAAGGAGAGAGGAGTTTGAGTAGTGCAGGCTTGCGAGCTGGGGCCTGGAGCTAAGATAGCTCAGCCCAGAAAAGCAGGATTTGCAGAGAGGCGCAGAAAAGATTCTAGGGGAGAACAGGTTGGAACCGGTTCACCTCAGAAGAACTCACTGAAAATTAGACATCGGAGTCTGTGGTTGCCAGGGTGTTAGACCCCCCAGTAACCGAATCCGAAGGGCAGGAGGACTGTAGGTCTCCTGGCGCCCAAAACAACCCGAAGGCACAGCTGCATTACAGGGGCCTGGTGTAGACTCCAGCAGAGAAGCATCAGAGAGGGCCTGCGCAGCCTACCATACGGGAACGGGACATACCACAAGTCCCCGCAGAGAGAGGGCTCCCGCTAAACCAATATTGCAGGGTCCTGAAAAAGAGAAGAAAGAGTAAAGAGAAGGCCTCAATACTCACCTGGCCAAGGAGATAACCCCAACTGCTTCCAGGCCGACCAGATCGCCATTACCACTGTAACGGTCTGCCAGGACTGCACCGTTTGTCACAGAGTAAAAGAAGGTAAAGAGACTGCTGTTTGTGTCTGTTCCTTTCACTGCCCTGTTGGACCTGCACCGCATCATTCACAAAACCATCATAGACTCTTACAAGCACCAACGGTTGCCCAAGGGTACTGCTCCACCTGTGGGGAGTAGAACCACCATAGCTGCCATTACATCAGCCCCGGAGACCCCATCCAGCAGCGTTGGCTCCATAGCCGCAATCCACAGGTGGCGTCACGAATATATATTTCACCAAACTTTATTATTGATCATCTCCCCCATCCATACCGCCACTTTAATTGACTCCACCAGGGTCACGGAGTCGGGCCCCGCCACTGCTGACTAGCCGGGACTAGTCCGGCCCGACACCGAGTCACCTAAGGCCCTGTGGTGGGCGAGTCAACTTTGGCGTCACGAACAGGATTTTGTGCCCGGTCCCACCGGGTACTGTGCGCCTTACAGAACTGCTTAAGAGACTGTGTTCTACTGTGTGAAAGCTGCCGCCGCCATTGAACTTGCTCAGCGCAGGAAGAAGGGGGGTGTGCCCGAAAAGGGGCGCGAAAAAGCGCGCCATCAGAGCGGAGGTTTGTTAACCCCGCGCGACTCAGAGGAGATTTGAAAAAGGAGCGGAGCCTGGTAAGGTCCACTAAGGGGGAAGAAGGATGTCCGACGCTGAGGAGGAGCAGGTGGCTGCTATAGCCCAAGATGTCGCGGCACCGACCAATGTACTCCCAGTCGCCGTCGCCCCAGCCCCCGCTGTAGCGCCCGTTATGCCGCTCACAATGCCATACCTCCGGACTGGTTACCGCAGTATTCAGGGGAGTCACACACCCTGAGTGACTTCATAGAAAGATTGCACAGCTTGTTTAAGGTGTACCCCCTAACGGAAAGCCAGAAAGTGGGCATAATAATAGGGCAGCTAACCGGCGCAGCCCACCGTGAAGTGAAGTCCTGGCCTGACACAGATAAAGGGACAGAAACCCATATACTGCACAAGTTAAAGAATACTTTTGACACCTGCACTGCAGCAGAAATAAAAATAAAATTCTTTGGGTGCAAACAAAGGGCCAAAGACAGCATATGGGACTATGCCTTAAACTTGCAGGAGGCACTGAGAGCAGTTAAACACGTTGACCCAGAGAGTGTGCGTGTTGAAGACAAACTACTGACTGAGCAGTTTATAGAAGGGCTCCTGTCAGACGCTCACAGGACACAGCTGCATATCATGGTCCTGCAGAATCCTGCCCTGATCTTTGCAAAGTTTAAGGACCAGGCCATACGGGTACTGAGAGAATCTACACCAAATGACAAATTACCCCTCTGGCCTCTTGCTATCACATACCCGGAGGTGGTGCCTGCAACCCGAGCCACTGCAGGGGATGAAGCACAGACCCTGAACAATGACCCATCTGCAGACCTCAGGCAACAGGTCCAAGAACTGACCAAGACTGATGCTGCCCTTGCAAAAACAGTGCAGTCTTTACAAGTGAACCCACCGCCTCCGAGAATCGAGTTGGCCTCCAGTCCAGATGACGTCCCGTAGATGCGGCAAGGGAGGATCCCGCCAACCCGAGGAAAAGACACTGTCAGGTTTCCGGGTTTTCCAGTCCTCTTTTGAAAAAGCTTGCCCTCAGTTAACATGGAGTTTTGTGTTCTGTTGCCCTACTTCCTGTCCAGCTGCTTAAAAGGCCGCCTCTAAGCTTAGTCCAGTGCCTGAGTATACTGCTTGCTGTGTGCTCCTGCTTTGCTGCTGCTGCTACTTGATTACCTTTGGATCCTCCTGGAAATCTACCGACCGACTCTGGACCATACCCGGTTTCTTCAAACTGTGCCCGGACTCCGTCTGCCGTCTTTTGTCAGCACGTCTGCCCGGTTTCTTCCGGTTCATAACCATTCTGGACTTTCATTCCGTACGGACACTTCTGGACTTTACCGCTTGCCCCTTGTGTCCCGGCTGCACCGCATTTAGGCCTTCCGGGGTTGATTGCCGGACAGTCCCTGTATAGGGGTTCGCTCTGGTGGTCTCCCTGGGGGAGTCCGGTGCGTGGCCCCGGGAATCCCCTTCGCTCCGTTTCAGAAAGGTATTTTTTTGTGTTTGTTATACTGTGTATTTCCGTTGTGTATCTACCGTGGTTACATCTCATAAAAACATCTTGTACCACAAACTCGTCTCTGGCTGTCATTGCCCTAACGCTATCGAAATCCTCAAACATACAATAGTATTACATTATACTCAGGCCATAAGAGGATTTCGCTGGGGCAATGACTGAGACACGAGTAGATCAGCTCTTTTCTATGATTAACTCCTTGCAGCAGGAGATGGAGGTGGTGCAGACTAAACTTAGAGATGTGGAGACACAGCTGGGCCATGATCACCAGGTACTGGGTCCGGCTATACAGGATTTGCAAGTCAGAGTGGAGGCTCAGGAAGCCGGCCCCACTACATCCGTATCAGCTGCCGGTATGCCTAGGTTACCCCCATTCCGTTTCAATGGTGACCGTAGTCAGTTTCGTGGATTTGTGAACCAATGTATACTGTTTTTTGATGTACATGCTGATTATTACCGTTCTGACCGGTCCAAAGTGTTATGTATAATTATGTTATTAACCTCACGAGCACTGGCTTGGGCTAATCCTATGATAGAGAACCGGGACATCCGTTTAAATCACCTAGAGGACTTTCTGACCGCAATGGCGCAGATGTTTGATGATCCGAATCGCCGTGCTACCGCTGAATCGGCTCTCCTTTCCTTACGTCAGGGAAAGCGTTCTGTCGTTGAATACGCCACTGAATTTAAGAGGTTAGTGGTAGACACCGACTGGGGAAACAATGCATTATTGTCTGTTTTCAGAAAGGGTTTGTCCGGTACCATCAAAGACGAGTTAGCTCGTTCCGAATCTCCAGGGGAGTTTGAACAGTTTCTCCAGCACTGTGTGCGTATTGATACCCGCTTGACCGAACGTAGACAGGAAAAATGGGCAGCTGTAAACCGTGTAAACAACTTTGCCTTTCCTTCCAGAGAACCCGCTCTCAGGACGCCACGGGAGGCCGAGGACGTTCCTATGCAAGTGGACTCTCTGCAAAAGCGAGAGACCAATGAACGTCGCGAACACCGGCTCCGTGAGCGTTTGTGTTTCTATTGCGGTCAATCGGACCATTTCTTGATCGACTGCCCGAAACGTCCGAATCGCCCAAATAAGGTATTGGCAGCCATGGCAGAGTGTGACAACACGGACGCAGAGTCCGATATCTCTGAGGCAAGTGGACACCTGGATGCGGTATTTCCCTTGACTGTAATGTCAACCTCACCGAAGGACTCGGAAGGGAAATATACCCATTGCTCGCTCCCCATTCAGATCCGGTGGGAGGGACAGCTAATACCTACCTCTGCAATGATAGATTCTGGGGCAGGGGGAAATTTCATGGACTCCTCTTTTGCCAGGAAACACGGTATCCGGACTCAGCAAAGATCCTCACCGGTTACCATGGAGACGGTTGACGGATCTCCGTTAATCTCTGGACCAGTTGATCGGGAAACCGTACCGCTAGAATGCGTCATGAAGCCAGGTCAGCAGGAGACCCTTGTTTTCATGTTAATTTCTTCTCCTCATTTTCCGATTATTCTAGGTATTCCGTGGCTACGGTCTACAAATCCGGTCATCGATTGGGAAACTAAGGAAATATCCTTCCCACCGCAGAGTATTCCGACCATTAGTCCAACTGTTCCGGTTCCAGTAACACCGAATGCGGAGGGCACTGTACAGGTACCTGTTCTACCCCCGGTGTATAATGACTTTGCGGATATATGCGACAAAAGAAAAGCCGATCGGCTTCCCCCGCATAGACCGTATGATTGCCCCATAGACTTACTCCCGGGGGCGGAGATCCCGTTTGGTCATGTCTACCCGTTGGCGGCACCTGAGCTAGAAGCACTAAAAGAATACATTGATGAAAGTCTAGCTAAGGGATTCATTCGTCCGTCTACCTCACCAGCAGGGGCACCCATCTTTTTCGTGAAAAAGAAAGAGGGGACTCTGAGACCCTGTATTGACTACCGGGAACTGAATAAAATAACTATCCGGAACCGGTATCCGTTACCGTTGATTCCTGAGCTATTGGAGAGGGTCCAACAGGCAAAAATATTCACCAAATTGGATCTCCGTGGGGCATACAATCTACTCCGTATACGTCCCGGAGACGAGTGGAAGACCGCGTTCCGATGTCGGTATGGACATTTTGAGTACCTAGTGATGCCTTTTGGACTTTGTAACGCTCCCGCGACTTTCCAACATCTAGTTAACGATATTTTTAGGGATATCATGGACCAATTCATGGTGATTTATCTGGACGATATCCTAATCTTTTCTGATTCCCTACAGGAACACCAGGAACACGTCAAGACCGTACTTACCCGGCTGAGGGAAAACCACCTGTACATCAAACTGGAGAAATGCGAGTTCCACTGCTCACAAATACAATTCTTAGGTTATGTCATCTCTCCTCAGGGACTGAACATGGAGTCTGGCAAGATACAAGCAATTCTAGACTGGCCGGAACCGGGGAACATCAAGGAGGTACAACGCTTTGTCGGTTTTGCCAACTTTTACCGACGTTTTATCCGTAATTTTTCAGAGATCGTTCGTCCCATCACTCTGTTAACCAAGAAAGGACAGAAGTTTGTGTGGTCCGCCCAGGCCCAGGAAGCCTTCCATCGTCTCAAGGTTTGTTTTACCTCAGCGCCTATATTGGTACATCCGAATCCCGCACTTCCCTTTATCGTGGAAGTCGACGCTTCCGACTACGCATTAGGGGCCATCCTTTCTCAAAGGACTGGGGACAAGAGTCTCTTACATCCGTGTGCTTTCTTTTCCCGCCGGTTGTCCCCTGCAGAAAGGAACTATGACATTGCGGACAAAGAATTGTTAGCGATTATTTCCGCTTTCAAGGAATGGAGACACCACTTACAGGGAGCCGCGCAGCAAGTGATAGTACTCACAGATCATCGTAATCTGGAATTTCTTAAGTCTGCCAGGTGCCTGTCTCCACGGCAAGCCCGTTGGAGCCTATTCCTTAACCAGTTCAATTTTGTCGTTACATACCGTCCAGGTTCACGTAATGGGAAAGCCGATGCCTTGTCCCGAATCCACGCCGTGGACTCCGTGCCTGGAACCCCGTCTCAGACCGTGTTATCGGATGCCAATTTCGTTGGAGTAATCCAGGACCAGGACTTGTGGAAGGACATCAAGCTGGCCTATGATGGTGACGTATTTCTTGCTGCCCCCCCGAATGATGTAACTCTTGTTCTTCGGAATGGTGTGTGGTTGAGAGAGCGACGCATTTATGTCCCGGAGGCCGTAAGACTTCGGGTTCTCAAGTTGGTCCATGACTCCGTGTTGGCTGGTCATAGGGGGGTACAGAAGACGCAGGAATTTCTGAACCGTTTTTTCTGGTGGCCTACCTGTTTAAAGGACGTAAAGGACTATGTCCACTCATGTGTGGTTTGTGCCCGGTGCAAGGTCCCTCGTGTGGCTCCTACAGGACTCCTCCAACCGTTACCCGTGCCATCTCGCCCTTGGGGGTCTATCTCAATGGATTTTATTGTGGAGTTGCCCGTCTCAGACGGTCACAATACCATTTTAGTGGTGGTGGATCGGTTGACTAAAGCTGCTCACTTTATTCCGTGTGCCGGTCTTCCCTCAGCCGCAGAGACAGTGGATCTGGTTATCCAGAACGTATTCCGATTGCATGGGGTACCAGACGAGATCATCTCTGACCGGGGCGTGCAGTTCACGTCTAGGTTCTGGAAGGGGTTTTGTACGGCACTCCAGATTGATGTCTGTTTGTCTTCTGCATACCATCCTCAGACAAATGGGCAAACCGAACGGACCAATCAAACACTGGAACAATACCTTCGCTGTTATGTCAGCCATCTGCAGGACGATTGGTTGAAGATGCTTCCGTTGGCGGAGTTCTCGTATAACAACACTCAGAGCAGCTCCACTAAGGTAACGCCCTTCTTTGCTAACTTGGGTTACCATCCGACTATTTTGCCTAGGTCACCGGTTGCGGTCTCAGTGCCTGCGGTGGAGGACAGATTAACAGAGCTACGACAAAATCTGGAGGTTCTGAAGGACACTGTGGCTACAGCTCAGGAGCGTTACAAGAGGTCGGCAGACGCTCACCGGAGACCGGCACCCATGTATAAGGTAGGGGACTCTGTATGGTTGTCCACCAAGAACCTGAGATTGGGTGTTCCTTCGCAGAAACTGGGACAAAAATTCATCGGTCCGTTCAAGATCACCGGGATCGTGAGCCCTGTGGCCTGTCGGCTGCGGTTACCGCACCATCTAAAGGTACACCCGGTCTTTCATGTTTCTCTCCTCAAATCCGTCTCTCCCAATACGTTTCATGGTCGTGTCGTGCCTCCTCCTCCGCCTGTGATGGTCGACGGCGAGGAGCAGTTCGTGGTTGAGGACATTATTGACTCCCGGCTTCATCGTCGTCGGCTTCAGTATCTGGTACGTTGGCAGGGGTACGCCCCCGAGGACGATTCCTGGGAACCGGTGGGTAACATTCGAGCACCACTGAAGATCGCTCAGTTTCATCGACGGTACCCGGACAAGCCGGGCCCTGACCCGTCCTGAGGCCGTTTCTGGGGGGGGGAGTAATGTCAGGTTTCCGGGTTTTCCAGTCCTCTTTTGAAAAAGCTTGCCCTCAGTTAACATGGAGTTTTGTGTTCTGTTGCCCTACTTCCTGTCCAGCTGCTTAAAAGGCCGCCTCTAAGCTTAGTCCAGTGCCTGAGTATACTGCTTGCTGTGTGCTCCTGCTTTGCTGCTGCTGCTACTTGATTACCTTTGGATCCTCCTGGAAATCTACCGACCGACTCTGGACCATACCCGGTTTCTTCAAACTGTGCCCGGACTCCGTCTGCCGTCTTTTGTCAGCACGTCTGCCCGGTTTCTTCCGGTTCATAACCATTCTGGACTTTCATTCCGTACGGACACTTCTGGACTTTACCGCTTGCCCCTTGTGTCCCGGCTGCACCGCATTTAGGCCTTCCGGGGTTGATTGCCGGACAGTCCCTGTATAGGGGTTCGCTCTGGTGGTCTCCCTGGGGGAGTCCGGTGCGTGGCCCCGGGAATCCCCTTCGCTCCGTTTCAGAAAGGTATTTTTTTGTGTTTGTTATACTGTGTATTTCCGTTGTGTATCTACCGTGGTTACATCTCATAAAAACATCTTGTACCACAAACTCGTCTCTGGCTGTCATTGCCCTAACGCTATCGAAATCCTCAAACATACAATAGTATTACAGACACAGACCGGTACGACTCAACTGGACAACCGATCTGCCGCTGCTGTAACCAGGCGGGGCACTACGCAAGACACTGGCCTTTAAACGGGCAGAACCTGGGGTCAGGAGCCAACCCCCAGGTGTAAGAAAGCCCGGCTCGACTTCCTGGTGCAACAAGTATGTGGGAGGACGACTGGTCCTTCCTATTGTGCTGGATGGAATCCCTTTGACTGCCCTCTTGGACACGGGGTCCCAGGTAACGACCATACCTTATGTACTGTACAAAGGATACTGGTCCGAGTCAGCCATTATCCGTGGCCCAGATGATGATTTAACGATTGTAGCCAGTAATGGCCAGCCCGTGCCTCAAATTGGGTACAAAGAGGTAACCATTAAAGTGGGGCGGGTAGAATTGCAATCTCAGGGAATGATAATTGTGGATATTGATCGCAAAGAATCTCACCCAATGTTGACAATCGGTACAAATGTGATGGAAAATTGTCTTGCCGAGGTGATAATTTTGTTGCAACAGGTGGTTGAAACTGCCAGCTCTGGGCAGCAGTGTGCCCTACAGAGGGAGATCAGAGCCCTGATGAGGAGGCAGCAGGTAGAGCTGGCCGGAGGAGAAATTGGCAGTGTGAGGGTAAGTGACCCCTTCCCCATTGCAATACCCCCAAGAAGTGAAATGTTGATATGGTGTCGGGCAGCAATAGGCCTCAGGGGTCAGGATTACCAGGCCCTGGTAGAACCTGTGTATTCAGACAGCAGGCCTGGAGTCCTGACAGCCAGAGGGGTATCAGACATCCGCAAGGAAAGAGTACCCGTCCGCATCCTGATTTGTGGGGAGGAGGAAGCCAAACTGCCCCGGTACGCCACTGTAGCTAAGCTGTACACTGTCAGTAATAATGCTATCAGGACAATGGAACCCTTGATCCCGTCCGACCAGGCGGAAGACAATGGCTCCAAGGGACAGATGGAGGACTGGTTTCAAAGATTACATGTGGGCACCGACTCCACCCCTTCACACCAAAAGCATGGGGTTTCTCGGGTGGTAAAGGAATACGATCAGGTCTTTAGCAAACACCCTCTAGACTTTGGGCAGGTAAAAGGGGTTAAACATCGAATCCCCACTGGTGACCATCATCCCATTAAAGAGAGATACCGCCCTATACTCCCAGCTCAATATCAGCGTGCCAAAGAAATGTTACGGGACATGAAAGAGGCGGGGGTGATCAGAGATAGTTGTAGCCCCTGGGCAGCTCCACTAGTGCTCGTTAGTGTAATGACAAAAATATTTTTTTTATGAAACCATGTGCAATCGAGGAACTTTTATGGGTAATTTAAGAATAAGTATTGCTTTTTCTTGTTTTTTAAAAAAAGTTCCCCCTTTCATTCAAATGAAATAAGGCAAAAATTATTTTTTCCCCCAAAAAGGACATGCAATTTTGCATTATTGAAACGATAATAGTAATAACTAAGCAACTTTTATTATTCGTTTTTTAACAAATACGGTATAAAACAGTTAATTATAGTACAATATGTACAAAAGAAGTGTTTAAAAATTATTTTTTCCTATGAATTTTAGATTCAAAAATTCAATTTTTTTCGATTTCGCATGTAGTTCCTCCATCAGTTTTACAGGACATTCAGCATTTTGGTTAGATCTGGGAATGTCAATTAATGACTAGTGATGAGCGAGCATGCTTGTCACTACTCGGTACTCGCACGAGTATCACTGTACTCGGGCTGCTCGGCGGGGACCGAGTAATCTCGCGATACTCGTGCTTTACTCGTGGTCTTCATTTCTGCATGTTGGCGCTCTTTTGAGAGCCAGCCCTCATACAGGGATTGGCTGGCAGACCACTGCAATGCCACAGCCCTGTTAGTTGTGGAATTGCAGTGATTGGCCGGCCTGCACAGCGTCACCGAGCCTTTATATCGGCCGGCGCGCTGTGCTCTGCTCACAGCTATTCTGACAGTGAGTGTAGGGAGAGTGTCGCTGATTCAGGGAAAGCTTTGCGGCCCTTTATAGCTTTTTCAGTTGCAGGGCTGCAAACAGTGTGACCAAAAGTCCTTCTCAGGACTATTCTAGTTGTATACAGGCAGGCAGGGTATAGCCAGGTCGGCGTACAGTAGCAGAGTCCTTCTCAGGACTATTGTTGCTATATACAGGCAGGGTATAGCCAGGTCTGAATACAGGCTAGTGACCAAAAGAGTCCTTGTCAGGACTATTGTAGCAGTATACAGGCAGGCAGGCAGGCAGGGTAGTGGTGACCGTATACCAGCCTTCATATCTGGGGCTGGTGTACACAGTGTAAAACAGTCCAGATAGTGTCTGACTTGTCTGTACTGTAATTGTCGCTCCCCAAAAAAACCTGTTAGTAGGTTATTATTGCGTCCGTGCTTGGTTTTTAAAACCGCACGTGTGTGCCTGTTGGTGGCAGCGTACAGGTGCACTGGTGTGCGTTTACCAAACTATTATATAACGCACAAGTGTAGTGTATAATACACGTCAGTCAGCAGTGGCTGATAGTGTCAGAGTTCTTAATTTTTGCTCCTAAAACCTGTGTTAGGTTATTATTGCGTCCGTGCTTGGTTTTTAAAACCGCACGTGTGTGCCTGTTGGTGGCAGCGTACAGGTGCACTGGTGTGCGTTTACCAAACTATTATATAACGCACAAGTGTAGTGTATAATACACGTCAGTCAGCAGTGGCTGATAGTGTCAGAGTTCTTAATTTTTGCTCCTAAAACCTGTGTTAGGTTATTATTGCGTCCGTGCTTGGTTTTTAAAACCGCACGTGTGTGCCTGTTGGTGGCAGCGTACAGGTGCACTGGTGTGCGTTTACCAAACTATTATATAACGCACAAGTGTAGTGTATAATACACGTCAGTCAGCAGTGGCTGATAGTGTCAGAGTTCTTAATTTTTGCTCCTAAAACCTGTGTTAGGTTATTATTGCGTCCGTGCTTGGTTTTTAAAACCGCACGTGTGTGCCTGTTGGTGGCAGCGTACAGGTGCACTGGTGTGCGTTTACCAAACTATTATATAACGCACAAGTGTAGTGTATAATACACGTCAGTCAGCAGTGGCTGATAGTGTCAGAGTTCTTAATTTTTGCTCCTAAAACCTGTGTTAGGTTATTATTGCGTCCGTGCTTGGTTTTTAAAACCGCACGTGTGTGCCTGTTGGTGGCAGCGTACAGGTGCACTGGTGTGCAATTTCCAGAAACTTTGATATAACGCACAAGTAGTGAATATACACGTCAGCAGTGCACAGCATTGCAAAATGCGCAAGGGCATTGGCAAGGAACAAGGAAGTGGACGTGATGGTGGTGCAGGCAGAGGCCGAGGTCGTGGGCAAGCTCTAATTTCGCCACAACAAAGGGCCACATCTAGTCGCTCGCACGTCCTGTCCCAAATTCTTGGGGACCGCAGCAGTACACCGCTCTTGAACCAAGACCAGTGTCAACAGGTTGTTAGTTGGATAGCGGATAATGCTTCCAGTCAGATTGGCACCACCACAAACACTCTGTCTTCCACACGGTCAAGTGTCAGTAGCCGTGATACTGCACCGCACATTTCTGAACCTGATCCTCCTTCCTACCACCAGGCTGAGTACACGTCCTCCTCGGACATTAATGATCCCACACTTGGACACTCGGAAGAGCTGTTCACGTTTCCATTCACACATTCTGGCCTCTCGCCAGCTCATATTGAAGTGGGTCATGAGGAGATCGTCTGTACAGATAGCCAAATATTTGAGCAGCCACGTTCTCACGAAGTTGGCAACGTGTCTCAACAAGTGGTGGACGATGATGAGACACAATTGTCAGCAAGTCAGGAGGAGGAGCAGGGTGCGGAAGAGGAAGACGACGTGGTGGATGATCCAGTAACTGACCCAACCTGGCAGGAGGATATGCAGAGCGAGGACAGCAGTGCACAGGGGGAGGGAGGCGTAGCATCACAACAGGCAGTAAGAAGCAGGGTGGTGGCCCCAGGCAGAAGTCAGGCAACCGTTCCCCGTAACAACACGACGACACCAGGTGCCTGTACAAATGTTAGGTCTTCACGAGTCTGGCAGTTTTTTAAGTTGGATCCAGATGATTCAAAAAAGGCCATTTGCAACACCTGCCGTGCCAGCATCAGCAGGGGTACCAAAACTAGCAGCCTGACCACCACCAGCATGATCAGGCACATGTCAGCCAAGCACCCGACTTTGTGGGAAGTACAACAGAGTCGAGGAGCAGTGCTTGCTGATGTCACTGCTACGTCTTCGCTGGTTGTGCATGCGAGCCAATCCTCTGTCCATGCTGCCTGCGAACAAGCCTCCTCCACTCCTGCACCTGCAGTTGCCTACGCAGAAAGAACACCATCATCAAGCACGTCCTTGTCCCAGCGCAGCGTTCAGTTATCCATTGAGCAAACCTTTGAACGCAGGCGCAAATACACTGCCAACACCCCACATGCCACAGTTCTAAATGCTAACATTTCGCGACTGCTTGCGCTGGAAATGTTGCCTTTTAGGCTGGTGGAGACAGAAGCATTCCGTGACCTGATGGCGGCAGCTGTCCCACGTTACTCGGTCCCCAGCCGCCACTATTTCTCCCGGTGTGCCGTCCCCGCGTTGCATAACCACGTGTCACAAAACATCACACGTGCCCTGAACAACGCTGTTTCACCCAAAGTCCACCTAACCACAGACACGTGGACAAGTGCTTGTGGGCAAGGCCGCTACATCTCGTTGACGGCACACTGGGTTAATATTGTGGAAGCTGGGACCCAGTCTGAGCGAGGGACGGAACACGTCCTTCCCACACCAAGGTTTGCAGGCCCTACCTCAGTCAGTGTTTCACCCACACTCTACAGCTCCGGAATGTCATGCTCTTCAGCCTCCTCCTCCTCCTGCGCATCCTCATCCACTGTGCCCTCCACACCAGTCACAAGCTGGAAGCACTGCAGCACTGCCTCGGCGAAGCGGCAACAGGCTGTGCTGAAGCTAATCTGCATAGGTGACAAACCCCACAATGCAGAAGAGCTGTGGACAGCTCTGAAACAGCAGGCAGATCACTGGCTCACACCTCTGAACCTAAAGCCAGGAAAGGTCGTTTGTGACAATGGCCGGAACCTGGTGGCGGCTTTGAGGCGAGGCCAGCTGACACATGTTCCATGCGTGGCCCATGTGCTCAACCTCGTGGTTCAGCGGTTTCTAAAGTCATACCCAGAGCTGTCTGATCTGCTGGTAAAAGTTCGCCGCCTGTCTGCACATTTTCGAAAGTCACCTACTGCTTCAGCCGGCCTTGCCGGCTTTCAGCGCCGTTTGCATCTTCCGGCTCACAGACTGGTGTGTGATGTCCCCACGCGTTGGAATTCAACTCTGCACATGTTGGTCAGGATATGTGAGCAGAAGAGGGCAGTTGTTGAGTACCTGCATCACCTAAGCCGTCGGGAAATGGGTCAAACTCCACACATAACACCTGAGGAGTGGAGATGGATGTCAGACCTATGTACCATCCTCCAAAACTTTGAGGACTCCACCAAGATGGTGAGTGGTGATGACGCCATTATTAGCGTCACCATACCGCTACTCTGCCTTCTAAAACGGTCCCTGCTGAAAAACAAACATGATGCATTGCAGGCGGAGCGCGATGAGTTGCAGCAAGAAACAGTAGTGGGTGTGGGTGATAACACACAGCCCAGCCTCGTCTCATCACAACGTGCAGTGGAGGACTATGACGAGGAGGAGGATGAAGACATGGAGCAACTCTCCGGCCAAATTGAGGATATGACATGCACACCAGTCATATCCTCGATTCAGCGTGGCTGGCCAGAGGACAGGGTAGATGAGGAGGAGGAGGAGGAGGAGGAGGAGGAGGAGGACAGCATGTTCAGTCATCTTGTTGGTCAGGCTACTGAAGTCCTGGCTGTTAAGAGTCTGGCGCACATGGCTGACTTTATGGTAAGCTGCCTGTCTCGTGACCCTCGCGTTAAGAACATCTTGGCCGACAATCATTACTGGTTGGTAACACTGTTAGACCCACGCTACAAGGAGAACTTTTTGTCTCTTATTCCCGTGGATGAGAGGTCAACCAAAATGCAGCAGTTTCGGAAGGCCATACTCACGGAAGTAGGCAAAGCATTCCCCTCACAAAACGCTAGCGGCATAGGTCAGGAATCAGTGGACAACCGAGGCGTACAGCCGAGAGAGGCACAAGTCCAATCCGCCAGAGGTAGGGGAACAGTCTTTAAGATGTGGGACAGTTTTCTCAGCCCCTCACGTACCACAGCCCCTGAGGTGCGGGGTAGTGCCACAAGAAATCCTAAGTTTGCCCAGATGCTGAAGGAGTACCTTGCAGATCGAACAACTGTACTCCGACATTCCGCTGTGCCTTACAATTATTGGGTATCCAAGCTG
The DNA here is from genome assembly GCF_048569485.1 of Anomaloglossus baeobatrachus. Taxonomy (NCBI): domain Eukaryota; kingdom Metazoa; phylum Chordata; class Amphibia; order Anura; family Aromobatidae; genus Anomaloglossus; species Anomaloglossus baeobatrachus. The sequence continues at coordinate 336,235,932 of NC_134358.1, forward strand.
GACACGTGGCATGAATTGGCTCTCTACGCCTTGGAAGTCCTGGCCTGCCCTGCTGCTAGCGTTTTGTCAGAGCGTGTTTTTAGTGCCGCAGGTGGAATCATTACAGATAAACGCACCCGCCTGTCAACTGAAAATGCTGACAGGCTGACTCTGATAAAGATGAACAAGGGTTGGATTGGGCCAGACTTCACCACACCACCAGCAAATGAGAGCGGAATTTAAAGTTTGCCATGTACCTCCACTCACCCATGGGTACACTTCTCGACTTTGGATAATCGCTGGACTGCTCCTCCTTCTCCTCATGCGCCATCATGATGACCGTTACAATAGTTAGGTCTTTGTTTCAGGTATACCCCCAGTGGTAAATTTTTTCGCCCATTCTTTGCAGAATGGACATTACAACGACAGGAGACCCGCTCCTTTGCAATGGGAACAATGTTTTGAGGCCCTCATGCACGTCTCTACCCAGGGACAACGTGTAGCCTCCCAATTTTTGGCTGCCCTGGCAAAGGGCTATACTGAAATAGACCCACTTCCTTACAATGGGCACTTCAGGTTTAAAGGCCATCATGCACGTCTCTATCCAGGGACAATGTGGAGCCTCCCAATTTTTGGCTGCCCTGCCTAAGGGCTATACTGAAATACACCCACTTCCTTAAAATGGACACTTAATGTTTTGAGGCCCTCATGCACGTCTCTACCCAGGGACAATGTGGAGCCTCCCAATTTTTGGCTGCCCTGCCTAAGGGCTATACTATAATACACCCACTTCCTTAAAATGGACACTTAATGTTTTGAGGCCCTCATGCACGTCTCTACCCAGGGACAATGTGGAGCCTCCCAATTTTTGGCTGCCCTGGCAAAGGGCTATACTGAAATAGACCCACTTCCTTACAATGGGCACTTCAGGTTTAAAGGCCATCATGCACGTCTCTATCCAGGGACAATGTGGAGCCTCCCAATTTTTGGCTGCCCTGCCTAAGGGCTATACTGAAATACACCCACTTCCTTAAAATGGACACTTAATGTTTTGAGGCCCTCATGCACGTCTCTACCCAGGGACAATGTGGAGCCTCCCAATTTTTGGCTGCCCTGCCTAAGGGCTATACTGAAATACACCCACTTCCTTAAAATGGACACTTAATGTTTTGAGGCCCTCATGCACGTCTCTACCCAGGGACAATGTGGAGCCTCCCAATTTTTGGCTGCCCTGGCAAAGGGCTATACTGAAATAGACCCACTTCCTTACAATGGGCACTTCAGGTTTAAAGGCCATCATGCACGTCTCTATCCAGGGACAATGTGGAGCCTCCCAATTTTTGGCTGCCCTGCCTAAGGGCTATACTATAATACACCCACTTCCTTAAAATGGACACTTAATGTTTTGAGGCCCTCATGCACGTCTCTACCCAGGGACAATGTGGAGCCTCCCAATTTTTGGCTGCCCTGGCAAAGGGCTATACTGAAATAGACCCACTTCCTTACAATGGGCACTTCAGGTTTAAAGGCCATCATGCACGTCTCTATCCAGGGACAATGTGGAGCCTCCCAATTTTTGGCTGCCCTGCCTAAGGGCTATACTGAAATACACCCACTTCCTTAAAATGGACACTTAATGTTTTGAGGCCCTCATGCACGTCTCTACCCAGGGACAATGTGGAGCCTCCCAATTTTTGGCTGCCCTGGCAAAGGGCTATACTGAAATAGACCCACTTCCTTACAATGGGCACTTCAGGTTTAAAGGCCATCATGCACGTCTCTACCCAGGGACAATGTGGAGCCTCCCAATTTTTGGCTGCCCTGCCTAAGGGCTATACTATAATACACCCACTTCCTGACAATGGACACTTAATGTTTTGAGGCCCTCATGCACGTCTGTATGCAGGGGCATTGGTGAACCTCACAATTTAGGACTGCCCTGGCAAAGGAAAATACTACAAAGACTCACTTCCTCAAAATGGGCACATTAGACTCAAGAGGCCTTCATGTACGTCTCTTCTCAGGGACATCGGAGTGCCACACAATGTTTTCACGTAAAATCTTTCATGTATTGATCTCAAAAAGTAACATACACCAGCTCTATCTCACTATTGGGTATGTGCCCTTAACATTTCCGCCATGAAAAATCATTTTGGGGTCATTTTGGAAGGTTTTCTGGTGAGTCCGTAAAAATGGCGTAAAACGCGGACAAAATTGTTCACAGCTGTGACTTTTGAGTGATAAATGCTTCAAGGGGTCTTCCCCATGCTGTTGCCATGTCATTTGAGCACTCTTCTGAGACTTTTGTGACATTTTTAGGGTTTCTCCATGCTGCCGGGAGGTCATTTCACAAAAATACTCGGGTCTCCCATAGGATAACATTGGGCTCGTTGCTCGGGCCGAGTACACGAGTATCTTGGGAGGCTCGGCCCGAGCTTCGAGCACCCGAGCTTTTTAGTACTCGCTCATCACTATTAATGACTCCTCGACCAACCAGTGCGCCTTCAAACACTTAATTGCCTTCTTGCACTTTGTCTTGGTGAGTGAGGTTAATAGTTCATTGAAGGACGCTTCGTTGTAGTGTTGCCACTGGAACCAGGCATTTGCCCATTCATAGCAGATGAAGTCGCATGCTATACCGAGGACGCGGCGCCACTCTGGTATAAAAAAAAATGCTATAACAGCATATACAGCTCGCGAGTTCCATCTTGCCATGTGCAGGTTTGGGAGTTTCTTCCAACTGATTCGAGGCCAACGTGATGTTGTTTTGTAATGACGATAAGCCTGACATAGTTCATATAAGAACTTGAAATCATCTCGCCATCCAGGATTCTCGCCTGTGTTGACATCATCTGTTGCAACTCGGTGGTAATCAATCTGAAGTGAGGCATAGTTTTCTGTTAATTTGTCAATGAAGAAATAATTGAGTTCTGGTTTCTTCGTTGACTCTGGAATAAGGAAATTCATGACTTGCTTCAGTAGGAGATTGAGTACATGGTGTTGACAGCCAATGTATTGTGGCTTCTGAAAGCCCTTTCTCAAGACATCATCCTGTATCAGCGTTACAATCCCGTTCAAACGACCAGTATTTACTGCTGCCATGTCGCAGATTATCATGCGAATATTTTCCCAAGCGTCGTATTCATCAATTAGCTGATGTAGTTCCTTGTGAATAGCCGTGGCAGAACCATTCTCACATTTCAGAATACCGAGTTTGATTTCGGTTGTGGTATTTTTCAGCAGTACTACTTGATACTCTTCCCCTTGGATTCTTTTACCATCGAAGTGGAGACAATAGGGATCTTTGCTTTGAAGTTTTTCAAAAATTTTGATTTTCATTTTCTGTCCTTCTGAGATTATTCGTCTCCAGACACCCGACTGACTTGGAACTGGTACATCATGACCTTGTTCAGCAATGGTTGCAAGCACTTTATTTGCTTTATGTGTAGAGATGTTGTTTTTCAGTACCAGTAAACAGGCTGTTGTAGTGTTTGCTCTTTTGTATTTCAGTGTGTGTTCAGGAGAAGATGATGCCGAAAAAGAGGTTGGCTTGGGAGTCTCGGGTAAAGATTCAGAGACAGTATCATGTGTGGGTTGCGATTGCGAAGTGCTGGCTTGAGCTTGAAATATTGATAGATTCGTTTTCTTGGAAGAATTGATTCCAAAGGAGCACTCTTTCATATCAACATTTACTTTTTATTTTCTTTCACAATATTAATTAGAAATCTATAAACATTTACACTATTTATTTATTACGATAATTTTATCACTTATTCACTTCATATACACTTTTTAAATTAAAAAACTTATTCACAGTAAAATTCACTTTCTAGTATCCAAGATGGCTGCCTGACTCCAAATGTACCACATGCTTTTCAATTCTTTCAGCTCTTCTTATAGCACATGTTTGTAAGGCTAGATCTAACTTTTAAAGAAATGGGTACAATTAAAAATGTAATTTTTTCACTAGATTATTCTTATTCTAGATGTTCTAAATTATTCCTGAATATTCTAAATCATTCCAGAATCTTCAAAAAATTAAAACACGAAAAATTGTTTTTTTTTGAAAATTTTGAAATGAAAAAGAGGGGGAACTTTTTTGAATATTTTACAAATTTGATGATACTAATGTCATTTAAATGCAATTGTTCCTCGAATGTAAGGGGTTTCATTTTCATTTTGCAAAATTTTTAAAATAGTCATCACCCTAGTGCTCGTAAAGAAAAAAGATGGCACAATGAGAATGTGTGTTGATTACAGGCAAATTAACCGCATTACACATAAAGATGCTTATCCACTACCCAGAATAGAAGAGTCATTAGCAGCTTTAAAATCAGCTAACTATTTCTCCACCTTGGATCTCATCAGTGGGTATTGGCAGGTTCCCGTGGCAGAGGCGGTCAAGGAGAAGACTGCATTCACTACACGAATGGGCCTCTGTGAGTTCAACTGTATGCCTTTCGGGCTCTGCAATGCCCCAGGGACATTTCAAAGATTGATGGAGTACTGCTTGGGCCATTACAACTTTGAAACCGTGTTATTGTACCTGGATGACATCATAGTCTACTCGAAAACCTATGAAGACCACCTGAGGCACTTGGCAGAAGTGTTTGAGTCCTTGTCTGAGTATGGCCTGAAGATAAAGCCGTCGAAATGTCACCTCTTGAAGTCAAAGCTACAGTACCTGGGTCATGTAGTCAGCGCAGAAGGTGTGGCACCTGATCCAGAGAAAGTCACAGTAATCAAGGATTGGCCAAGACCCACCACGATAAAGGAGGTGCAGCAGTTCTTTGGGCTGGTGGGCTACTACTGAAGGTTCATTGACGGTTTCACGAAAATAGCAGCGCCTCTTCAAGATCTCCTGGTGGGTCAGCCGAAGAAGGCTAAGAAGCAAAGTCCTCCATTCGAATGGAGCAGTCAAGTAGAAACATCCTTTGTCGGGTTGAAGATGGCTCTTACTGGAGAAGAAATTCTGGCCTACCCTGACTACAGCCAGCCGTTTGTACTATGCACAGATGCTAGCAACGTGGGATTGGGAGCAGTTCTGTCCCAGGTACAGGGATCCAGAAAGAAAGTGATAGCCTACGCCAGTAGAAAGCTTCGTCCAACAGAAAGGAATCCAGAAAACTACAGTTCCTTTAAGCTGGAGTTCCTCGCTATTGTCTGGGCAGTGACTGAATGCTTCAAGCACTATCTGGCGTCGGCCAAGTTTACCATCTTCACGGACAACAATCCGTTGACACACCTGGCAACAGCCAAGCTAGGTGCGCTAGAACAGCGATGGATGACTTGACTGTCCAACTTTGACTTTACCATCAAGTACCGGGCTGGCTGAAAGAATAATAAGGCTGATGCGCTGTCCAGAATGCCTCATTTACTCGACGTTGGAGAAGACCAGGATGAACTGGAAGAGATTGAGTTACCAGCTTTCCACCAACAGGGTGTCTCCCAGTGCGGGCATGCTGTAAAAAAGAAGCGCTCGAGCCAGCAAGGGGTCTCGGTCAACCCATTACTCCATCATAGATGGGAGGAAACACAGAACAGTGACCCGGCCGTCCGATTAGTCAAAGAAAAGCTAGCACAAGCTGAAACCCATCTTGGTCCAGGTGCTCCACAAGAAGCCCAACAGCTGTGGAAGGAGAGGGGATGATTGTTTCTCTACAAGGGCAAGTTATGCAAAAGATATGTTAACTGGCAAACCAATGAACTCATCTGGCAAATAGTGGTTCACCAGAGGGATGCCCCTATGGTCCTAGCAGCTTACCACGATGGAGCAGGACACTTCGGGTGGAAGAAGTTGGAGGTCCTACTCCGTGGTCGGTTCTACTGGGTGAACATGAGAAAGGCAATCGAGAAGTGGTGCCGAGAATGTGGTCCGTGTAACCTAACGCGGAAAGATGATACCAACCAGAGGTCTCCCCTGCAGCCAATTATCACGAAGCAGCCCCTTGAGTTAGTGGCCATGCACGTGAAATTAACACCAAGCTGGTCAGGCTATTGTCGCGGGCGGGGAGGAGGGTGTCAGCACACCGCGCTCACCCCTTCTGCTCGGGTCCGGCAGCTGCTCCTGGTGGCTCGAGCTGTGGGCCGGATCCCGGGGTTTCTCGAGCGACACTCCTCGCCCGTGAGTGAAAGGGGGTGTTTGTTGGGTGAAGGGATTGTTATAGTTCGTGACGCCACCCACGGTTGTGGTGATTGCACCACCGCTGCTCAGTGTGGGGGTCCCGGGGATGGTGATGCGGAGCAGCCAGGTGTTGTGTTGCCCCTCCGTGGGTAGGGGTTGGTGATCCCGGGGCCCGGTGATGAGATGTAAAGTGTAGGGCCTGGAGGGCGCAGGGACGCGGGGGCAGCGCTGTGCCTTGCGGCACTATGGTACTCACTCAGCCTGACACACGGACACAGTTTGTACGGTAAACCAACGGCTGGTAGGACGGTCCCACAGACGGCTGCACCTGCACTCCCGGTAGGTGACGGTGATGTCCCTCTTCCTTGCACCTGTGTTGACTGATGGTAGCGGTGGATTCCCTCCGGTTACCCGCTCCCCGGCTGCAATCTGGGCCGGAGGAGCTCTACACTTTGCCCGCAGGCGCTGGCCCTGAGAAACTGGTGCCGTGGCGGTGGCGGTGTCTCTCCAATACGGGTTGGGCTGTTGCCTTCAATCGGGACTTGGTTGTTGGGGGATCTGCGTCCCCGTCACTGACGGATTTGGCAAATCTGGCGACTCCTAGCCTTGCCGGGGTCCGAGAGGCCCCTGCCCTGGTGCTGACTGTCCTTCGGAACACTGCTCCAGACCACCGGGCACACAGCCAACGGGGTCCTTCCAGGAACTTCCAAACGGTCCCCCTCCAGACAGTCACCGCCGTTGCTGACCTTGCTGTTCTGGCCCTCACAAAGCTGGACCCTTCAGGCTTTCTTTCTCCTCTGTCACTTCTCCTGCTTTCCTCCTTTTTCACTTCTCTACTTTCACTTTCACTTTCCTTAACTCCTAAACTGAACTCTCCTCTTTACTCTTGCCCTGCCTGGGCTATCTGCCTGGTTACTTCCTGCCTCCAGAGCTGTGAGCTCCTTGGTGGGCGGAGCCAACCGCCTGGCCCACCCCCTGGTGTGCATCATCAGACTCCTGGAGGAAGGCAACAAGGATTTGTGGTTAGCTGTGATGTGCCTACCTGGAGTGTGGGGTGTGGTGGTGTTGTGACCTGTGTCCCCTGGCTTGCCCAGGGCGACACACTATGTCTATGCCCTCACCATTGTGGACCATTACTCTCGCTTCCTGGTAGTAGTGCCTGTGAAAGATCAGACCACCCGGACAGCCGCCAAGGCATTCCAAGTATACTTCTGTCGACCCCACGGTTATCCTGAAAGGGTACTGACTGCTCAGGGCCCTGCATTCGAAGCAGAAGTGTTCCAAGAGTTCTGTAACATGTAAGAAAATAAGAACAACATCGTACCACCCTCAAACCAATGGACTGTGCGAGAAAATGAATCATGTGGTTATTGACTTGCTCAAGACTTTGCCTCTAGAAGAAAGAAACCAATGGCCAGAGAAGCTACCAGATCTAGTGGACTTGTACAATCATATTCCCGTAAACTCCACCAACTGCAGCCCCACTTACCTGATGCGAGCAAGACCTGGCAAGTTACCTGTAGACTTCGATATGGGAACTGTGTCACCTGAAACGGTTCAACAGATAGAAGATTGGAACACAGAGCGACAACAACAATACCGCCAAGTTCAAGAATGTGTGGAAAAGAGCCTGTCCCAAGCAAGAATGAGACAAGAAAAGAACTACAATCAAACAGCCCCAGCAACTCCCTTAGTACCTGGAGAACAGGTCCTCAAGAAAAAGCGGAGGATGCACAAATTAGATGACCAGTGGGAAAATGAGCCCTACACAATCATTCCCTCAAATTTTGACAACAGCAAAGTGTGTCTAATAAGTAAAGATGGAGGCAAAACATATCAAGCAGTTTCCAGAGATCGTCTGAAAGTGTGCCCTGAACGGTGTAAGACCAAAGAAGAAGTTCAAGAAAGTCCCCAACCTCAAGAAAAAGGAGAAGAAATGATCCAAACAGTACTTGTAAAATTCCCCAAAACATGGACCCAAATAAATAAGGCTATAGTGGTACCAGTATTGACATTCCCGCAAGTGGTCGTACCAGCAGCAGAAGAAGTCCCAGATCCACCTGAAGACCTATCGGTCCCAACACTAGATGCCACACCAGCAGTGGAACAGTAGAATCAACCCCCTGCCAGTGGTGAATCTGCCGTACCCTTGGTGAATCTAAGACCCCGTAGGCAACAGTCACGCATACCTGTTAGAGTTAGGCCTACCAGCAACACTGAGGTAGTAGACACTAGAGATGAGCGAACTGGTCCCGGTTCGGCTCGAGGCCGGTTCGCCGAACGGGGGTCCCGTTCGAGTTCGGTTCGTCGAACGTTCGACGAACCGAACTCGAACGTATAGGCTATAATGGGAGGCAATCACAAACACATAAAAATGCATTATAAATGTACACAAACAGTTAATAAACATTGCCATAACACTTACCAGTCCTCGCGATCCCTTCTGCACTCTGTCTCCTGCCGCTATTCCATCCGATGATCGCTGAATCCTCCCGATGACCTGCACTGCCAGCAGAGATGCAGGACCTATCGTGACGTCAAAATAGCCATGTGACCAGTCACGTGGCTATTATCTCATTGGCTACAGACTGGTCACATGACTATGACACGTCATGTAGGACCTGCGAGTGCATCTCTCCGGTACACGGTGCACATATGTGTATCGCCGTGTACCGGCGACATGCTCTAGCACACGGTCGACTCCCCGTTCCGTTAGGGACCGGCTGACACAGCCGGTCATTAACGGAGATCACCGTTGCCATAGCAACGCAGTTAGCGGTGACGTCACCGCTAACCGCGGCTCCGAGAGCACCGTTGCTATGGTAACGCGTCTGTCAGCGTTACCGCTAGCAGCCAGCACTGATCACTCACGGAGTGAAGGCTGCACGCTGCTTCCCGATTGTAGTGATGATTGTAGTGAGGATGGAGGTTCCCCAGCCCCAAGTGATGAGCTGGTGAATCTCATCCTCACTACAATCGTCACTACTACTACACTAGAAAGAAAGAAGACAGAAGAGCAGGATCGTGGAGGGGTGACAGGGGGTAATAAAGATGGAGTCTCTAATGTGTCTGTGTATTTATTTCTATTAAAGTATTTTTTCTCTGTGTGGTGTCTTTTTTTTAACCCTTTATTGGAGATTCTTAATGGCCGGGTCAAACGTGCCTGACATTAAGAATCTCTGGCTTAATACTGGCTGGTAAAACAAAGCCAGTATTAACTCATGATTACCCAACAAGCCACCCGGCTCCAGGGCTGTTGGAAGAGTTGGATACAGCGCCAGATGATGGCGCTTCTATGAGAGCGCCATTTTCTGGGATGGCTGCGGACTGAAATCCACAGCAGAGGCGCCCACAAACCTCGGGCTAACCTGTGCTGCGGATTCCAATCCCCAGCTGCCTAGTTGTACCCGGCTGGACAGAAAAATGGGGCGAAGCCCACGTCATTTGTTTTTTAATTATTTCATGAAATAAGTGAAATAATTAAAAAAAAACGGGCTTCCCTATATTTTTGGTTCCCAGCCGGGTACAAATAGGCAACTGGGGGTTGGAGGCAGCCCGTGGCTGCCAGCTGTACCTGGCTAGCATACAAAAATATGGCGAAGCCCACGTCATTTTTTTGGTGGGCAAAAAACTTCTGCATACAGTCCTGGATGGAGTATGCTGAGCCTTGTAGTTCTGCAGCTGCTGTCTGCTCTTCTCCATACAGACAGACAGCAGCTGCAGAACTACAAGGCTCAGCATACTCCATCCAGGACTGTATGCAGAAGTTTTTTGCCCCCTGAAAAAATTATGTGGGCTTCGCCATATTTTTGTATGCTAGCCAGGTACAGCAGGCAGGTACGGCTGCCCCCAACCCCCAGTTGCCTATTTGTACCCGGCTGGGAACCAAAAATAAAGGGAAGCCCTTTTTTTATTATTTCATGAATTTCATGAAATAATTAGAAAACAAATGACGTAGGCTTTGCCCCATTTTTGTGTCCAGCCAGGTACAACTAGGCAGCTGGGGATTGGAATCCGCACCACAGGTTGGCCTGAGCTTTCTGGGCCCCACTGCTGCGAATTGCAGTCTGCAGCCGCCTCAGAAAATGGCATTTTCATAGAAGCGCCATCTTCTGGCGCTGTATCCAACTCTTCCAGCACCTGCCTGCTATACCTGGCTAGCATACAAAAATATGGCGAAGCTCACGTCCTTTTTTTGTAGTTTTTTGGCAAAAAAAATAAAAAATGCTTCCCTGGATTTTCCATTGCCAGTGAAGGTAACACCAAGCAGTGGGGGTTAGCAGCCAGTAGCTGCTTGGATTACCCTTAGCTAGCAATACAAAAAATGCAGCGGGAGCCCATATATATTTTTTTTAATTATTTATTTAAATAACTAAAAATAAAATGGGCTTCCCTGTATTTTGATTGCTGGACATCACAGTGCTGTAAAAATAAATCTTTAAAAAAATGACGTAGCGCTCCGTGGTATTTTTGATTCTCAGCGCAGATAAAGCAGACAGCTATGGGTTGCCACCCCCATCTGCCTGCCGTTACCTTGGTTGGCAATCAAAATACAGGGAAGCCCATTAATTTTTCTATTTAAAAAATAGTTAAAAAAAAAAATGACGTTGGGTCCCCCCATTTTTGATAGCCAGCTAGGGTAAAGCAGACGGCTGTAGCCTGAAAACCACAGCTGGCAGCTTTACCGTGGTTTGGGATCAAATGTGGAGGTCCCCTCAGGCTCTTTTTTATAATTATTTTATAAATATTAATAATTACACAATAAAAGTAGGGTCCCCCCCAAATTGGATCACCAGCCAAGGTAAAGCGGACAGCTGTGGTCTGGTATTCTCAGGGTGGGAAGGTCCATAGTTATTGGGCCTTCACAGCCTAAAAATAGCAGGCCGCAGGCACCCCAGACATGGCGCATCCACTAGATGCGCCAATCCTGGCGCTTCACCCCAGCTCATCCCGTGCCCTGGTGCAGTGGCAAACGGGGTAATAAATCGGGTTGATACTAGCTGTAAAGTCACCTGAGATCAAGCCCAGCAGTTTATGATGTCATGGCGTCTATTAGATACCCAACATCATAAACTGTCAGTACTAACAAAAACAAAAAATCGACAAAAGAAATTTATTTGAAAAAACAGTCCCCAAAACATTTCCTCTTTCACCAATTTATTGTAAGAAAAAAAATAAAGGGGTCCCACGACGACTCTGGACCGTCTAGAATATGGGGGGGAGACACTCAGGGAACGTATCCCCCATTTTCTAGGAGTGCGGACCCTTCATGTGAGGAGTGTGGGTGCAATGAATCTGCACTAACTCTCCCCGGGTCCACAGCAGCAGAGTCCATGTCGTAATGGTTGCTACCAAAGCTGCAATGCCCTGCTCATGAGGTAAGGGCATGCCTAATCAGGAGAACTACTGTAGAGGAAGCTCTGCTCACTAGTATATAGGTGCTCAGAGGTAATAATAGATAAAATTAGTGAGTAACCTCGGCACTCTAAATCTCCCAGACTAAGTCAGTAAGTCACAATGGATAGTAATGCAAAATCACTCTTTATTGGTCCGTATTAAGAAAAAAAATGTTTCATAAGCATATATGTTTTTGTCCAAAACAAGTTACAAATGACGTTTCGGCCTGAGCCTTCGTCAGATTGGACTTATCTGCATGTAATCATGAAAAATGACAATAATCAGTATCACATAAGAGTGAGAGAACAATAACATAAACTCGAACAATGTAGAGGTACAATTGGGATGCAGCAAAAAAATTGCAACACAGCAAGAAATGAAACACATGATACAAATGTCATAATACAGTACAAGGACAATATAGTAATGACAAATATGGGGTCAGAGTAGGCTTAGACAGCTCTGGTACGAAAGAGATGTCAATCATAAAGTAACATGTGCAGTAGGTGTAGAGCTACAGTATGCATGGCAGAGCTAATGGGTAGACCGACCATAGAAAAAGAACGGAGAAAAAGTGGAGAAAAAGTGGAGAAAAAGTGGAGAAAAAAATGGAGAATAAGTGGAGAATAAGTGGAGAAAAAAATGGAGAATAAGTGGAGAATAAGTGGAGAAAAAAATGGAGAATAAGTGGAGAAAAAATGGAGAAAAAGTGGAGAAAAAGTGGAGAAAAAAATGGAGAAAAAGTGGAGAAAAAGTGGAGAAAAAAATGGAGAAAAAGTGGAGAAAAAGTGGAGAAAAAGTGGAGAAAAAGTGGAGAAAAGGTGGAGAAAAAGTGGAGAAAAAGTGGAGAATAAGTGGAGAATAAGTGGAGAAAAAAATGGAGAAAAAGTGGAGAAAAAGTGGAGAAAAAAATGGAGAAAAAGTGGAGAAAAAGTGGAGAATAAGTGGAGAAAAAGTGGAGAGAAAAATGGAGAAAAAGTGGAGAAAAAGTGGAGAAAAAAATGGAGAAAAAGTGGAGAAAAAGTGGAGAAAAAGTGGAGAAAAAGTGGAGAAAAAATGGAGAAAAAGTGGAGAAAAAGTGGAGAAAAAGTGGAGAAAAAAATGGAGAAAAAGTGGAGAAAAAGTGGAGAAAAAGTGGAGAAAAAAATGGAGAAAAAGTGGAGAAAAAGTGGAGAAAAAGTGGAGAAAAGGTGGAGAAAAAGTGGAGAAAAAAATGGAGAAAAAGTGGAGAAAAAGTGGAGAAAAAGTGGAGAAAAGGTGGAGAAAAAAATGGAGAAAAAGTGGAGAAAAAAATGGAGAAAAAGTGGAGAAAAAGTGGAGAAAAAGTGGAGAAAAGGTGGAGAAAAAAATGGAGAAAAAGTGGAGAAAAAGTGGAGAAAAAGTGGAGAAAAAGTGGAGAAAAAGTGGAGAAAAAGTGGAGAAAAAGTGGAGAAAAAGTGGAGAAAAAGTGGAGAAAAAAATGGAGAAAAAGTGGAGAAAAAGTGGAGAAAAAAGTGGAGAAAAAAGTGGAGAAAAAGTGGAGAATAAGTGGAGAAAAAGTGGAGAGAAAAAGTGGAGAAAAAGTGGAGAAAAAGTGGAGAAAAAAATGGAGAAAAAGTGGAGAAAAAGTGGAGAAAAAGTGGAGAAAAAGTGGAGAAAAAGTGGAGAAAAAGTGGAGAAAAAGTGGAGAAAAAAATGGAGAAAAAGTGGAGAAAAAGTGGAGAATAAGTGGAGAAAAAGTGGAGAAAAAAATGGAGAAAAAGTGGAGAAAAAGTGGAGAAAAAGTGGAGAAAAAAATGGAGAAAAAGTGGAGAAAAAGTGGAGAAAAAAATGGAGAAAAAGTGGAGAATAAGTGGAGAAAAAGTGGAGAGAAAAAGTGGAGAAAAAGTGGAGAAAAAGTGGAGAAAAAAATGGAGAAAAAGTGGAGAAAAAGTGGAGAAAAAGTGGAGAAAAAGTGGAGAAAAAGTGGAGAAAAAAATGGAGAAAAAGTGGAGAAAAAGTGGAGAAAAAAATGGAGAAAAAGTGGAGAAAAAGTGGAGAAAAGGTGGAGAAAAGGTGGAGAAAAAATGGAGAAAAAGTGGAGAAAAAGTGGAGAAAAAAATGGAGAAAAAGTGGAGAAAAAGTGGAGAAAAAGTGGAGAAAAAGTGGAGAAAAAGTGGAGAAAAAGTGGAGAAAAAGTGGAGAGAAAAATGGAGAAAAAGTGGAGAAAAAGTGGAGAAAAAAATGGAGAAAAAGTGGAGAAAAAGTGGAGAAAAAGTGGAGAAAAAGTGGAGAAAAAGTGGAGAAAAAGTGGAGAAAAAAATGGAGAAAAAGTGGAGAAAAAGTGGAGAAAAAAATGGAGAAAAAGTGGAGAAAAAGTGGAGAAAAGGTGGAGAAAAGGTGGAGAAAAAATGGAGAAAAAGTGGAGAAAAAAATGGAGAAAAAGTGGAGAAAAAGTGGAGAAAAAGTGGAGAAAAAGTGGAGAAAAAGTGGAGAAAAAGTGGAGAAAAAGTGGAGAAAAAGTGGAGAAAAAGTGGAGAAAAAAATGGAGAAAAAGTGGAGAAAAAGTGGAGAAAAAAATGGAGAAAAAGTGGAGAAAAGGTGGAGAAAAGGTGGAGAAAAGGTGGAGAAAAAGTGGAGAAAAAGTGGAGAAAAAAATGGAGAAAAAGTGGAGAAAAAGTGGAGAAAAAGTGGAGAAAAAAATGGAGAAAAAGTGGAGAAAAGGTGGAGAAAAAGTGGAGAAAAAGTGGAGAAAAAGTGGAGAAAAAGTGGAGAAAAAATGGAGAAAAAGTGGAGAAAAAGTGGAGAAAACGTGGAGAAAAAAATGGAGAAAAAGTGGAGAAAAAGTGGAGAAAAAATGGAGAAAAAGTGGAGAAAAAGTGGAGAAAAAGTGGAGAAAAGGTGGAGAAAAAGTGGAGAAAAAAATGGAGAAAAAGTGGAGAAAAAGTGGAGAAAAAGTGGAGAAAAGGTGGAGAAAAAAATGGAGAAAAAGTGGAGAAAAAAATGGAGAAAAAGTGGAGAAAAAGTGGAGAAAAAGTGGAGAAAAAAATGGAGAAAAAGTGGAGAAAAAGTGGAGAAAAAGTGGAGAAAAAGTGGAGAAAAGGTGGAGAAAAAGTGGAGAAAAAGTGGAGAATAAGTGGAGAATAAGTGGAGAAAAAAATGGAGAAAAAGTGGAGAAAAAGTGGAGAAAAAAATGGAGAAAAAGTGGAGAAAAAGTGGAGAAAAAGTGGAGAATAAGTGGAGAAAAAGTGGAGAGAAAAGTGGAGAGAAAAGTGGAGAAAAAGTGGAGAAAAGGTGGAGAAAAAGTGGAGAAAAAAATGGAGAAAAAGTGGAGAAAAAGTGGAGAAAAAGTGGAGAAAAGGTGGAGAAAAAAATGGAGAAAAAGTGGAGAAAAAAATGGAGAAAAAGTGGAGAAAAAGTGGAGAAAAAGTGGAGAAAAGGTGGAGAAAAAAATGGAGAAAAAGTGGAGAAAAAAATGGAGAAAAAGTGGAGAAAAAGTGGAGAAAAAGTGGAGAAAAGGTGGAGAAAAAAATGGAGAAAAAGTGGAGAAAAAATGGAGAAAAAGTGGAGAAAAAATGGAGAAAAAGTGGAGCACCCTTTGGTGCCTTTCATGTGGCACTAAGGGGTGCTTAGCTTTGTATTTAGCCAAAAAAATGAAAAAAAAAAATGACGTAGGGTTACCCCTAGTTTTGTAGCCAGCTAGGGTAAAGCAGACGGCTGCAGCCTGCAGACCACAGCTGGCAACCTCACCTTGGCTGGTAATCCAAAACTGAGGGCACCCCACGCTGTTATTTTAAATTAAATAAATAATTAAAAAAAAAAAACACGTTGGGGTCCCCCAAAATTGGATTACCAGCCAAGGTAAAGCAGACAGCTGGGGCCTGATATTCTCAGACTAGGGAGGTCCATGGTTATTGGACTCTCCCCAGCCTAAAAGTAGCAGGCCGCAGCCGCCCCAGAAGTGGTGCACCCATTAGATGCGCCAATCCTGGTGCTTCGCCCCAGCTCATCCCGTGCCCTGGTGCGGTGGCAAACGGGGTAATATATGGGGTTAATACCAGATGTGTAATGTCACCTGGCATCAAGCCCTGGGGTTGGTGAGGTCAGGCGTCTATCAGATACCCGACATCACCAACCCAGTCAGTAATAAAAAAAAAATAGACGACAACCACATTTTTATTTGAAAAAACACTCCCCAAAACATTCCCTCTTTAACCAATTTATTAGAATGAAAAACAAATCCAGGTCTGGTGTAATCCAAGGGGTTGCCATGACGATCCACACTGTCCCAGTCAATGAAGAGCAGGATGTTCCCCATTGACTGGGAGAGCAATGCAGTGACCTGAGCTAACATCAATGGGTCAGCCCAGGTCACTGCAGGGGATGACAAGTGCTGCTGTCAGCGAGGTACATTACCTGCGCTGATCTCCAGCACACTGACAGCCCCTGTCACTGAGGTCAATGACCGGCGCCTTCACATCAAGTATCGCGAGAGGTCCGTGACGTCTCGGGTCGGAAGCGAGAGGTGATGTGACAAGCGTCGGCCATGGAGGACAGTGACAGCGCTGAGGTCGGGATGGTGGGACTTCATCACCGCAGGTAAGCCGAGCGGGACCATGTGTGTGTGTGTGTGTGTGTGTGTGTGTGTGTGTGTATACATGCCGCGGGCAGGAGGGGGCGGAGTGAGCTGAGCGGGGAAGTGTGGGCTTCCTGCACGTAACTAAGATAAACATCGGGTTACTAACCAAAGCGCTTTGCTTGGATACCCGATGTTTATCTTGGTTACCAGCTTCTGGCAGGCTGCCAGCGATGGCTCCTGCACACTGTAGCTGTAAAAAGCCCTGCTTTTTGCTGCTAGAACCGTTCTCGAACGTATCTAGAACTATCGAGCTTTTGCAAAAAGCTCGAGTTCTAGTTCGATCTCGAACAGCCCCAAAAATCACTCGAGCTTAGAACTGGAGAACCTCGAACCACGAACCGCGCTCAACTCTAGTAGACACCCCAAGTAGTAGAGGATCAATGCCAGTACTACGCAGGTCCCAACGTACCACCCAGGGACAGCCCCCTCAAAGGTATAGGAAATAAGAGGAAAAGTACCTATTAGAGTGTAAATAGTTATTTGAAATGTCTTATCTATAATGCTTTTGTTTTAGGTGATTAAGTATATGGACAAGTGGGTCACTGGACTATGGGTGACCAAAACTTTAATTGTCTATAGTTAGCACCCATTGTGATCAACACCCCAGAAGAAAAACCCATCCGGCGTGCATAGAATCAGGGCATCAATGCTCTGACGCACGCCCAGAGCCTACATTGGGGTTTTATCTCGGCGGGTCCCCCATGGAGCAGTGTAATGGACACCCGGCAGGGAGCCACACTGGACTCATAATAGTTGTCATTTAAGTTTGTAACGTTTAAGAAGGGTGCCTCCCATAAAGGGATGAAATGTTATAATGTTATGTCTTGTTTATGTTTCTTCAATCCGGGAGTACTGATTTTAACTAAGGGGGAGTGTGGTGCCCCAGCATCTGGTTGCCACAACAGTGTTGCCCTCCTCCAAAGGGTTAATGCTGAGCCTGGAGGTAATTGGGGAAATCTATTGGCCAGTAAGTACCAGCATCCAACACCGTTCCTCTCCCAGGCCAGCAGGGGGAGCTTTAAACCTGGAGTTCCAGGGAGGATCCCTTAAGCTCTGACCTAGAGGAGGAGTTAGTTAGTCTGTGAGGAGAGTTCAAGGAGAGAGGAGCTTGAGTAGTGCAGGCTTGCAAGCTGGGGCCTGGAGCTAAGATAGCTCAGCCCAGAAAAGCAGGATTTGCAGAGAGGCAAAGAGAAAAGATTCTAGGGGAGAACAGGTTGGAACCGGTTCACCTCAGAAGAACTCACTGAAAATTAGACATCGGAGTCTGTGGTTGCCAGGGTGTTAGACTCCCTAGTAACCGAATCCGAAGGGCAGGAGGACTGTAGGTCTCCTGGCCCCCAAAACAACCCGAAGTTACAGCTGAATTACATAGGTCCAGTGTAGACTCCAGCAGAGAAGCATTAGAGAGGGCCTGCGCAGCCTACCATACGGGAACAGGACATACCACAAGTCCCCGCAGAGAGAGGGCTCCCGCTAAACCAATATTGTAGGGTCCTGAAAAAGAGAAGAAAGAGTAAAGAGAAGGCCTCAATACTCACCTGGCCAAGGAGATAACCCCAACTGCTTCCAGGCCGACCAGATCGCCATTACCACTGTAACGGTCTCCCAGGACTGCACCGTTTGTCGCAGAGTAAAAGAAGGTAAAGAGACTGCTGTTTGTGTCTGTTCCTTTCACTGCCCTGTCGGCCCTGCACCGCATCATTCACAAAACCATCATAGACTCTTAAAAGCACCAACGGTTGCCCCGGGGTACTGCTCCACCTGTGGGGAGTAGAACCACCATAGCTGTCATTACATCAGCCCCGGAGACCCCATCCAGCAGCGGCGGCTCCATAGCCGCAATCCACAGGTGGCGTCACAAATATATATTTCCACAAACTTTATTATTGATCATCTCCCTCATCCATACCACCACTTTAATTAACTCCACCAGGGTCACGGAGTCGGGCCCCGCCACCGCTGACTACTCTGGACTAGTCCGGCCCGACACCGAGTCACCTAAGGCCCTGTGGTGGGCGAGTAAACCTCGTCTTCCATCTCATCTTCCTTCCAAGTTGAGATTGTATAGAAAAAAGATTCCGGTCTTTGTGAGCGCTAGTAATAAATCTTTGGTCTTTGCTCTTTTTAAGAAATTTGGCTTTATTATTAATAACATAAAGCTCTTGTATTAACACAACGCGTTTCAGCAAGATACACTTGCCATCCTCAGGTGTAAAAAAGTGTATCTTGCTGAAACGCGTTGTGTTAATACAAGAGCTTTATGTTATTAATAATAAAGCCAAATTTCTTAAAAAGAGCAAAGACCAAAGATCTATTACTAGCGCTCACAAAGACCGGAATCTTGTTTCTATATGCCTACTCCCATAAGGGAATCCGGGTAGAGCTGCTGTGAGTAATAGAATCCATCAGATCATTTGAACTAACATCGGGAGGACGCAGGTCCGCACAGAGCTCCAGGATTCAAGAAGTCGGTGAATCTGAAGCCAGCAGGGGCAAAAAACCTGGATCCACCCAGCAGAACAACGGATAACACCAGCTGAGACAGTCCCTCATCCCCCAGAGGATTTATACATCTAACACCGGGGTTGTGCGAGGGCGCACAACCTAACCAGGTGAGCAATTCTATAATATAAATATACAGAAATCACTCCATGGGTGCGTCTCATATGCGCTATATTTTTATCTCTACAGTGAAGTTGAGATTGTAGGCTGACCTGATGGCAACTGTTTCTCATCATCATCAGCCTCCACCTCTGGAGTTAGTAAATCAGGTTCCTCAAAGTGGCTTTGGCTGTAGGTACTAAAATACTTGCGCATCAACTCACGCCACCTCCTCACGTTCCTCTTCAATGCTACATGGTCAGAGGCCAGAGCCAATCAAAGGATACGTACAAAACAGATCCTCAGAATGGCCAAGCTTGGGGTCAGTCATATGTCTCCTGTGACTGATGATGGGGGGATGAAGGAGGACCAGGTTGAGAATTGGATGGGCCAGCCTTCTGTGTATCCACAGTAGACTGTGTGGTCATGGATGATTTGTTGCTGCTTGAGAAATGTGAAGAGGTCTTGTTGTCTGCCATCCAAGATAGAATCTGTTCTCCCTGTTCTGGCTTACACCCATGTTTATGTAGCGCCCCTGAATACATCAGGGTGCTACAGGGAACTGCATTCTATCACCCAGGGTGCAGGGCCTAGCCCCCATGGTTCCAGGTTCCCAACAACGGTGTTACTAACATCCGCACTACAAATCCCAACCACACCTCACACCATGACCTGTACAGACACACCAGTGGGTTGGACAAGTTGGAGCACGGTCGTCCACCTAGGGGTCAGGCAGACTGGTGGGAGGGACTGAGTCAGAGCAGTGTCAACTCTCAGCATGAGAGGAGCTGGAGTGGTAGCTCCTGGGGAGCTTAAGGGTTGTTGAGAGTTGGCCATAAAAGAGTGAGGAGCTGGGGAGTTGTAGCTCCCAGGCAGGCGACAGGTTGGGTCACAGATGGTGGTCCGGGACCACAGGAGTCGGGGATCGGTGGCAGTGACATTGGAGAGGGTGCGACGGACATAGTCAAGGAGGACTGTCGGCATCAAGACCCCAAAAGAACTGACTAGTACCGAGCACAGCGGGGTACAGGACACTAGATCAGGGAAGAGCTTCAAGCGCCTTGATAATTAACCTGTGGAGGATAGTCTCTTTATGAACTTTCCCCAAGAGCTCAGAGATTGAAGGCATCAGCACAATGCGGGGGATAGGGTTCTCCAAAGCACACAACCCACTAAAATCCCAAGTGCCAGCCATCAAGAGCACAGCTGCCATAGACACGGGTAGCGGGGCCCCGAAAGCTTCAAGCTGAGGGGCCATAAAGATCAATCAATTTGTGCATGGAGGCAGGGCTCAGGACTTACCAAGTGACACCGGTGGGAGCGGGACCTGGATGGGCTCCCCCCGCAGAAACTGCAGTACCTAGAGAGACTTTGGTTTACCATATGTGTGAGTGTCTGCTTATTCCACCTAATCCAGCACCAAGACTACCACAGTGAGTAACTCGACCCCTGCACCCTGCTTTCCCAAGGCCAAGCCGCAACCCGCTCACTATACCACCCACTGTCCGGGACCGTCCCTACCTGCGGAGGGACTGACACCTTGCTGCCCCACACAATCAGCCCTGATATCGGCAGCGGCGGTACTCCCCTTACAGCAACTCGCAGGTGGCGTCACGAACATTTATCACCTATAAATACTCCCTTTATATTCGAGTGGCCGCAAGCCCATGTGTCCGGAGACCGTCGAGCCACAGTAACCCTGGATCTGAGCAGTTCGACTGCTGCAAGGGCGGCACATTTATGTTCCTGACCGGGAAAGTTGAGGAGGAGGAGCATAAAGCCCAATGCTACAATGGGCACATTGTAAACTGCTCTGGAATATGTATTCCACTATCTGAGTCTCAATGAGGGAGGAACTGCCCAAATATATGAGTAAGAGCAGTCCCTCCCAAATGTATGTTACTGGGCCACCTCAGGGCCATCACCAATCTCAGGTTTACTGACATCTGCAGGCCCTCTGAAAACTTGAATTGAGGGCTGCAGAATGACATGGAGGAGGAGAGGGAGGTGGACGGTAAAGCACAATGCTACAATGGGTGCATTGTAAGCTGATATGGAATATGTATTTCACTATCTGAGCCTCAATGAGGGAGGGACCGCCCAAGTGTATAAGAAAGAGGAGTCTCTCCAAAATGTATGTTACTGGACCACCTCAGGACACCAAACTCAGGTTTCCTGACTATTCCAGGCTCTCTGAAAATTTGAATTTAGGGCCGCAGAATGCCATGGAGGAGGAGGGTAAAGCCCAACGCTAAAATGGGTGCATTGTAAACTGCTATGGAATACGTATTCCACTATCTGAGTATAATAGAGGGAGACCTCCCAAATGTATATATGTGGGCCCTTACAAACATATCTTACTGTGCCACCTCAGGGCCCTTACCAAAGTCAGGTTTCCTGATACCTTCAGGCCCTCTGAAAACTTGAAATTAGGGCCTCAGAATGACTTGAAGGTAGAGGAGGAGGCGGGTAAAGCCGACCGCCACAATGGGCACATTGTAAACTGCTATGGAATATATCTGAGTCTCAATGAGGAAGGGACCTCGCAAATGTATAAATAACAGCAGTCCCTCCAAAACGTATGTTGCAGCACGACTTGAGGCCCCTCAGGTCAAAGATCATACCAAGGGGCACATTCTTGTTGGCCTTGTAAAGTGCTGGGGAATAAATAACTAGAAATTATGTATGACAGAGGGACCTACAAAATGTATGTCAGGGCCCTCCCAATTATAAAGGTAAAAATAAGCCAAAACACTACGTGTGAACAAATGCTAATGCAGGGCACTGCGGCCGATGCCGCTGCCCCTGACTGCTGAGCCCCTGGCTACGTCCCCCATGGTCACCTCTCCCTCCTCCCCACTGTGCAATGCCCCCTGCTGCCCCCTTCCCTGCTGGGACCTCCCCCAGGTCATATAAGCAGCACAATCTACCCTCCGGGTGAGCATCGGTGATGGACCTCCTGGAAGCAGCGGTAAGAGAAAGGATCGGATGGGAGGGAGCCGAATGGCTTGCCTCCCTTGTGGGCACCAGCTCCCTCCTGCCGGTTCCCAGCAGCGGTGGGCGCAGGTCTTCCAGACCCTCCCGTCCACCGCAGCGTCTAAGCCACACTACAGATCCCAGGCGCAGGGCGGCCCGATCCAGAAGGTCCTGTCCGCTCTCACCCCCGGCCCCCGAACCCCCGGCTCCCCTGGCAGCGCGGTCGCCACCACCACCGCCACGCCGCGCACCTCCCCCTTCGCACAGCAGGCACGGCTCCCGGATGACGCGGCCCCCATGTGACTCACTGTTGCAGGCGGAGGCGTCACATCCAGTACCCATGGAAGCCGCGTCACTTCCTGTGACACGATGACCATGTGACCACACGTCACTTCCGGTTTTTCCGGCTCCTGGACCGGAAGTGACATCAGATACAGGAAAAGCTCAAAATTTAACCCCTTCACGACCCTGATGGATGTTTCCGTCATGGATCATGTGAGGTTAATCCCCGCCGTCCCCTGCCATGGGCAGGTAGCGGCGATCCGCGCACATATCAGCTGTTTTCAACAGCTGACATGTGTGCCTGCATGTTCTGAGTGGAATCGCATTCCCCCGGAACATTTAACCCCTTACATCTCGCTGCCAAAGTCTGGCAGCGAGATGTATATGTGCGCAGCCCCCTAGGGGGACTAGTAAAAATAAAAAATAGAAAAAAAAATAGAAAAAAAAAAGTTCAAATCACCCCCCTTTCACTCCAATGAAAATTAAAGGGTTAAAAAAAAATATATATATATATATAATAAATAAACAAATAAAAAAAATACACAAATTTGGTATCGCCGCGTTCAGAAATGCACGATCTGTCAAAATCTAAAATCAATTAATCTGATTGGTAAATGGCGTAGCGGCAAAAGAAAAAAAAAACCAAACGCCAAAATTACGTTTTTGGTTGTCGGAAGTTATACGCAAAATGCAATAACAGGCGATTAAAATGTAGCAGCTGCACATAAATGATATGATTAAAAATGTCAGCTCGAGACGCAAAAAAAAAAATAAGCCGTCACTGAGCCATAGATCCCAAAAAATGAAAACAAAGAAGGATGTAACGCAGCTGCGCCACGACTTACACAGGGGCATGTTCTACTGCGGTGTATCACCGCTGGGAACTCACCTAACCCCAGATACGGTACAAAAAATTGGGGCAAACGAAGACGTCGATATCTGGTCCCTAATATCAGTGGACCAAAACACAGTCGACAAAGAAAGGCGAGTCAATGACTGCCAATTCGCAAAAAACAAACAAAAAAAACCCCACTGTAGCCAAGACCATAAATAATTGGTTGCAGGCTTTCTGCGTTATGGGGTGCGTGATGGGTCAGAAGCACCCCGAATGCTGCTCAGAACTCTTCACGTACTGCAACACCATTTACAACTCCTATAAAACCCATGGGGGTTCTGCATGGTGGAAGTACGATGAAGAATTTAGAAGATGCTTGGCACTCCAATCGTTGGGGCGTTAAGGCCACCGATTCGTGGCTTATGATGGCGCAAAAGTCCCAGTCCTTTCCAGGCCCACCAAACTTTTTCTCTCACCACGCTACACCTGGAGCTACAAATGTCCGCAGACCAGGTCGCTGTTGGCTCTTCAATGAAGGCCATTGCAGGTTTCAGGAACCCGCAAATACAAGCACGAGTGTTCATTGTGCAGGGGAAATCACACCTCCTCCAAATGCGACAGGCTACCAGCCAGACAGCACACTAAAATGCACCACCAGGTCCCAAAGATTCCAGTGAACGTGTACGAGATGGAGCCATGGCTCAAACGTTACCCCAATAAGGCTGCGGCCGACACCATCAGAGACGTTTTCACTCACGGTTTCTTTATCCCCTTTATTTTCTCCTCAAAACCAACCTTCGCCCCCAACCTAAAATCTGGCCAGGACCTGCCACATGTCCTAGAGAAGAAACTATTCAAGGAAGTGGCGCTAGGCCGCGTAGCAGGCCAATTTACTGTTTTATCATTTTCAAACCTTCGCGTTTCACCCCTAGGGGTAGATCCTAAGAAACAGAAGGGTGAATTTCGCCTCATACACCACTTGTCCTTCCCGGCTGGGAGGTCAGTGAATGACGGCATCCCCACAGAGGACTCAGCAGTGTCCTACGTGTCTTTTGACAAAGCAGTCGCACTTGTGCAAAAAGCGGGGCAAGGAGCATTAATGGCAAAATCGGACATCGCGTCCGCCTTTCGCTTGCTACCAGTGCACCCGATTATCACCACCTGCTAGGGTGCTATTTCAACAAAAGTTCTTTTAGGACATGTGTCTTCCCATGGGTTGCTCCATATCCTGCTCTCACTTCGAGCTCTTCAGCTCTTTCCTGGAATGGGTCGTTAAGGACGTAGCAAAGAATAAATCGGTCACCCATTATCTAGATGATTTCCTGTTCGTTGGCCCCGCCAACTCGGAAGCATGCGCAACCACGTTAAAATCTTTCCAGGTCATAGCGGACAATTTTGGGGTTCCGCTGTCGGCTGAAACAACAGTTGGCCCTGTGACATGCCTTTCCTTTTTGGGTATCGAAATAGACTCAACATGATGTTTCGACTACCACTGGAAAAGGTCCAAAAAACCACATCTCTCATTGACGGGTTCTGCGCTGTTCGCAAGGTAACCCTGGCGCAAATGCAATCTCTATTAGGCCTGCTCGCCTTCGCCTGTAGAGTCATGCCCATGTGAAGGGTCTTTTCCCGGAGACTTTGCCTGGCCACTAGGGGCATAGCTGCCCCCCATCACAGGATTCGCATCACCAGAGCTCTACATAAGGACCTGGGTGTATGTAGGTCTTTGCTAGCTACTTACAATGGTTTCCAGCTCGGACATATCTCTAATTTCGGATGCTGCCGGGTCCACCGGATTCAGAGTTTTCCTTGGTCTCAATTGGTGCACTAATCGCTGGCCCAACACATGGCACCTTTCTGGGTGGACAAAAAAACCCAAAACAAAACATCACCTAAAGGGGGCTTTACATGCTATGACATCGCTAATGCGAACTCGTTGGGGTCACGGAATTGGTGACGCACATCCGGCCGCATTAGCGATGCCGTTGCGTGTGACACCGATGAGCGATTTTGCATCGTTGCAAAAACGTGCAAAATCGCTCATTGGTGACATGGGGGTCCATTCTCAAAAATCGTTACTGCAGCAGTAACGAGGTTGTTCCTCGTTCCTGCGGCAGCACACATCGTTCCGTGTGACGCCGCAGGACTGAGGAACCTCTCCTTACCTGCCTCCCGGCCGCTATGCGAAAGGAAGGAGGTGGGTGGGTTGTTACGTCCCGCTCAGCTCTGCCCCTCCACTGCTATTGGGCGGCCGCTCAGTGACGTCGCTGTGACGCCGCACGGACCTCCCCCTTAGAAAGGATGCGGTTCGCCGGTCACAGCGACGTCGCCGGCAGGTAAGTATGTGTGACGGGTCTGGGCGATGTTGTGCGGCACGGGCAGCGATTTACCCGTGTCGCACAACAGATGGGGGCGGGTACCCACGCTAGCGATATCGGGACCGATATCGCAGCGTATAAAGCCCGCTTTACTCAAGCTGTTTCCTATAATAGTTGCTACGGCTCTTTGGACAGAACAGCTGGCAAACAACCGGATCTGCTTCTGGACTGACAACATAAGTGTCATCCACGCCATTAATCAAATGGCATCTTCCTCACCGCCAGTGATCAGCTTATTGCGGTATTTAGTTCTCAAGTGCCTCGAGGAGCATAACATCTGATTCAGGGCCCGTCATGTGCCAGGGATCGATAACAGTATTGCTGATGCCTTATCGTGTTTTGAATTTCAGAAGTTTCGTGTGTTACACTACGCGACGATGTTATAATATGCAATGATGGAGTATGGGTTCGCATAAGGCGCTCCAAAACAGATCAGCTCGGTCGAGGACCTTGGTTCCCTTTTTTTTTTTTCCGGTTTCCCGGACCCCTCTGCCCCATCCTTATCTTGCAACGTTACCTAGAGTCTCGGGTTCCCAACAAATTCTTTTTAGAGCATGCAGATGGAGCCCCGCTCAAGAAAGCCATGGAACCCATAGGGTGGAGGGGCGACATGACTAGAGGGAAGGGAAGGAGTGATGGGGTTAATAGGAACAGGAATGTTTGTGTATAGGGCAGAGAAAGGGATTGGTGGGTAGGAGGAGTTCCCTGGAGGAAGAGGTGGGACAGATGAGGGGTGTAAGTATAGGAAATTTGGCTTACCCCCTCTGTTGATTTCCGGATATGGAGCGAACCGGACGTCCGACAGGATGGCTGCAATGCAGGACCAGCAGTGACTATCCCATGGCAGTGCACGGGCCCCTGGCAGCGCGGTCCCACGTCAGGGCTGCCGGGGTTAACCCGTCGGCACTTTCCCCTTGCTACCCGGGCTGCAGCGGGCGGCGGTATCCCCCCCCCCCTCCCCTCTCCTTCAGGTATTTGCAGTGTGCGGGGGGGAGCGAGGAGGACATGTGAGAGCCCCTTCGGGGACCCTCCATGGCAGCGATGTGGGCAGCGGCGGTACCCAGCAGCTGCTCCGGCCGTGGGAGGAATCTCCGTCCGGGCCGCGGCAGCCGGGAGGGGGGCGTGGCTAGTCTGCGGCCTACTTCCGGTTTCGAGCCGCGGCCTGGATTGCTGGATGCGGCGGCTCCTGGACAGGAGAGCGCCCGGCGGTGGACGGAGGCCAGCGCTACCCCTCCCACGGACGGTGGGGGGGCTGCGGGGCTGCTGCCAGCGGGGGGTCCGGCATCAGGGCAGGTGAGCCTGGTGCGACGGGTGCCCAGGAGGCGGCGGTAAGTGGGGGTGACGGCAGGGGCCTGCGGTTCCTGCCCGGTCACCCAGAGCAGGCATGCAGCTCCCGGCAGCGGCGGTCTCCCCCAGGAGGGGGAGGGCCCAGCTCACAGAGGCTTGCGTGGGCCCAGGAGGGCTGGATACGGCGGCTCCTGACTGGAAGAGCGCCCGGCGGAGGACGGAGGCCAGCATTACCCCCTGCGGGTGGCAGGGGGGCCGAGGGGCTGCAGCCAGCAGGGGGTCCGGCGCCAGGGCAGGCGAGCCTGGGGCGACGGGTGCCCAGGAGGCGTTAGTAAGTGAGGGGTGACAGCGGGGGCCCTGCGGTTCCTGCCCGGTCACCCAGATCGGGCGTGCAGCTCCCGGCAGCGGCGTTCTCCCCCAGGGGGGAGGACCCGGCAGTCGGAGGCTTTCTGAGCCCTGGAGGGCTGGATGCGGCGGCGGCTCTAGATGGGAGTCTGCTGGCAGCGGGTCGGGCCACAAGTTCCCCCCCCTCCCTTGCAGGTGGCGGGGGGGGGGTCGGGCCAGAAGATGATGAGGCCCATGGTGGCAGCCCATTGGACGGTATGGTGTCCAGGGTTGTTGCCGCAGGGCAGAAGACGGAGCCTGGAGGACAGTGCCCACGCGGCGTACCAGGAGGACGGCCGTGGTGGTAGCGGCGCTTCGGCGGCGTCTGCATTACCTGAGCCAGAGGCGGTCGGCTCCAGCGAGGAGGAGGATTGAGCGGCGTCGTTGGAAGACTCGGATGTCCAGATGGCTTGACTTCTACTTCAGTATTCGCCGGGTCGCGGTCGGGTGAGACAGCCGTGGATTTGGCGGGGTTTGGGGCGCACCTGGGGGTGCAAAAAAGGGTAGTGTGGGGGGGGGCGGCTGCGGATACGGCAGCGCCAAAGGGGGTCTGTGATGTTGCCCCGGGTAGGGGGTTTTCCTGACAGGGTCTGTTGTGGTTGAGGGGAGTGCGTGTGCGCCGCCGGCGGCATGGATGGGAGCGGCGATGGTAGGCGCAGGTATGGCAGGCAGTGTGAGTGCGCATGAGGCAGCGGGGGAGATTGTTCTGGCAGAATCGACGGGGGGCTGTGATAGAGAAAGAGATGTGGAGGAAGAGGGGGATGAGTTGGTGCGTCTGGATGACAGAGGCACTTGTGAGAGGTATGTGTGCGTCAAAAGCCCGCTGGGGGGTTTACCTGTTGGCGGATGTGAGGGATAAGATGTGCAAGGGGAGACTGTTGAAATATTCTCCCTGCTGCCCCTGGAGCAGTTTCACTTGGATAAGGTCAAGCTAGGTGACTCTAGGAAGGAGGGGGAGGAGATGCGCCGTTATAGGTCATCTCTCGTATATTTGCAACTTGGCGGCAGGCATTTTTTGCGTTCTTTTGGTGAGTGTATTGGGGAGAGGGAATTGGGAAATTGTTCGGCATTATTTGGTTATATGGTTGCATTTTGGGGTGCTTGTAGGTCAGTTGGCGGTGTAGCCTGGTTTCGATACGCCAAGCAATTTTGGCAGGGGAAGGTGTTGGGTACGTGTATGCGGTAAGATCAGAGAGGCATATCCTTATGGATGCGGTGATGGCGGCTCCTGGTCAACCCCCTCACCCCTTTTCCGGGGGGCAGCCGGGTGCTTGAGACTTGGAACCCCGGCGAACCGGACAACAGGGGGGCGGGGTTTGCGGGCAGTATAATGACGGGCAGTGCAAATTTGGCACCTCCTGTCGCCTTATGCACAAGTGTTCGGGCTGTGGAAGGGGACATAGTACTTCCCGCGTTTTTTGCATTCTGCCGGTGTTGGTGGATCTTTGCCCTTTATTGGAATTGGCGCTTTGCTAGGGGAGGCCCGGATGTGGTTAGTGGACAGTTGGGTAAGGAAGTGGCTTTGGGCAGGTTGGGTGGGCCATTCGAGGCCCTCCTTGTCATGATTGGGTTTCGCCGTTGGGGGTGGTGCAAAAGGTGCCGAACTTATTTCGGCTTATTCCATTTCATCTTATACGGAGGAGTCATCGGTGTATGCCTGCTTTGCTCCAGATTTGTCGACGGTTTATTATTGCGTCGCGGGACGGAGTGTGGGATTTGGTAAAGGCGGTGTGCCGTGGAGCAAAGGCGGCTGTGGAGGCGGCATTTAGGTTGTCATTGGTCCACCCCTGCTAGCCAACATTTCTGGTGTTGCTGTGGGGATGAGACTTATTACGTTGTTCGCTGTTGGGCGGTTCCATTTCGTGTTCCTATTTGAGGCGGTTATTTCTTTGTTGAGTGGGTTGTGCGTGGTGTGTCCAGGATAACATCGCTCATTCATTATTGGATGATTGCGTTTGCATCGGGTCGGCGGGTCCGATGTTTCGTGTGGGTTTGTTGTCTCATTGCCGAAGGTGGCGGTTACTCTTTTGGCGTCCCGTGGGCGCAGGAGGAGACTGAAGGTCCAGCGTCAGTGATGCGGTTTATGGGGGATAAAGATTGATGTTCTGACTATGGAGCGTAGGCTCCGTGGGTAATAGTGTGGTCCTACGGGCTGCGCTAGAGGCAGTAGATCAGCTAAGGCAGTGTGGTTTAAGTTTAAGGTGGTGCAGGTTTCGCTGGGGCAGTGGAACGGCGGGTGTTGAGTTCCGGCATTGGGGAGTGCGTTTGCTGGATGGCTGTTGTCAGCTACACCAAGGGTGCAGCCATCGGGTCATTTTGTGGGGGGTAACGAGGGAAATCATGGACGATCTAATGGTATAGGATGTTTTCTTGCGGCGATTCAATGGGTGCGCGTGGTGGCTGGGTAAGGTGGCACCTGATGGAATGTTGCAGCGGTCCTCGGATGCGGCAGGATCGGCTGTTTTTGGTTTAGCATGGTGGGTATTGCTTCCAATTTGTGGTGGTGGTTGAGTCGTGAGGGTTAGCAGTTCTTGCGAGAGGAAGGTGTGCTGTCAGGGTGTTTATTAGTCGCTCGTGGATTTGATTATTGGTTTGTTGGCTAATTTTGGGCCAAGGGTGGTGTACTTGCGGCATTTGGTTCTCAAATGTATGTGGTATAAAAAAAAAAAAAAAGAGAGAAATTTTAGGTGTGGCACAATCCGTGCCGGGGGTCAACAAAGGGGTAGCTGCGGCTTTGTTTCGTTTCAGTTCCGCAGGTTTCGGGAGTTGAAGCCGGGGGCGGACGAGGTTGGAACGGTGTTTTTCAGGGAGCTTGTGGAGTCTGGTGAGGCTGTGTTTTGGGAGCTGGTCAGGAACTCGGTGACTGAGGTTACTTGGTGTGGATATATAGAACTGTGGGCGGCTTTGATAACGTTGTTTGGGCCAGGTTTAGGGGGTGCCCGGTGGTGTATTGGGTGGTCTTGTTGACAGTGGTGAGTAATGAATTTTTCGGGTTGGTAGGTCGGCATCAGCAGTGGTCCATGGGATGACGGCTGTGGTTTTTTAGTTGAAGTTTAGGGTTGTGAGGGATGTGATCGGTGGATTTTCGGGTGCGGCAAGGCCTTGAAGGGTTTTTTCGCAAGGGTGTGAAGGAGCCGGACACAAGGATCCGATCTCCTTTGTGGTGTTAAAGCGTCTTGGGAGTGATTTGTGGTTGATATGTTCATCTGATTGTGAGCGGGTCTGTGTTTCCTTTTCCCCAAAACAGTTGGTGTTAGCCTTGTATGGGGCGTTGCAAATCGGGGGTTGGTCGGCCCATCTACGGTTAGGGCCGGTGGTTTGATGTTGAAAGTTGGGCCTGCGGTGGAGCAGGGGGTTGAGCGCTGGCTTCGTCGCGCACAAACAACGGATTAGGCGGGTTGTGAAGGTTGGTGATGTTATACGGGGTCCTGGATGTGGAAAGCATATCGGGAGGACGCCCAGGCCTGTTGTTGTGTCATGTGGATGGCCCCCCCCCCCCCCCGTTTTGTTAAGGTACCAGTTTTGGCAGTGCTGGAGACTGGCTTGCATGGGGGTGGGGGTGGGCGCCCGGAGTACTACGGGTCGCATTCCTTCTGGATTGGGGCTGCCACGGAGGCCCCACGGTGTGGTCTCGGGAAAGTGTTTGTGAGCTGTATTGGGAGGGAGGAGCCCTCTTGTTTTCGTTGTTACGTTCGGCCTCAGTTGTTATCCTGTTGAGGCCAACGGGGGGGTTTTGAGTCTTTTTGGAAGGGAACATGTTTGGTTAGCATAACCGGTTGGTGTTTTATCTGTGGGATTTATAACCTGTGGGTTTGTGGTGCGTGTGTGCCTCATTTGGTTATTCGGGCACTAGTTTGTCAGGGGGTTTCGGCGGGCTGAGGCTCGCCAAAAAATTTTGCCAGCTGGGTCTGGACGGGGCTGATGGTGCTGGTCTTATATGTGGGAGGCAGCGACTTGGTGGCCCGGGCATCTCGGGAGTTAATTAAAAAAAACAAACATTATACTTATATTGGTTTGTTGCATCTGTGGAAGATATACCCCGGCTTCACCGTGGGTGGTTTTGATAGTGTGGCCAGGTGGAGTGGAGGGGGCTCGTTCGGTAGCTAGTATTACTTGAGCCTATTGGGTGCGGCACTGAGAGTTGGTGTCGCTGATCTGGTAGTTTCGGAGAGGCAATGGGGGTGCATTTTAGTGATATTGGTGCTGTTTGTGGCGCTGGGATTGCGTGAAGGTGTGGCACAAGCTTTTGGTGTGTGGCGGGTCCAGGCCACGTAAGGAGTCATGTGCCCTGTCCTGTGGCGGGGGGTAGGTCTGGTCCAGAGGCCGTTGAAGGCAATGGTAACTGGACTGAGGGACACCATCTTGGTATGGTGGCTCCGGGTTCCAGGATGTTGCAGACACGGGGTTCTGCAAAGTTGGGGGTATTAATCCGTTGGTGATTAATACCTCATCTCTGGGTCGGTGTGTTGCGGCCAGGGATATTGGTGTGAGAAGTTGTTCCTGGACTGGGCCTACTCAGGGTTATATATATTTAATGTATTGATTACTGTGTTACCTATTATTTGTTGGGGTCGCCCGTTGGACGGCACCCCCTTGTGTTTAGAATGTAAATAATAGGTAATAAAGGCTGCTGTGGCCAATTTGAACCAAGTCGCATGCAGTCCGTGTATTATTTACAGATGGTATTGGTGGGTAACACATACACACAGCACGACTGGAGAATCCTTCCTCAATGGTCAAGAAAGCCATGGAACCCATAGGGTGGAGGGGCGACATGACTAGAGGGAAGGGAAGGAGTGATGGGGTTAATAGGAACAGGAATGTTTGTGTATAGGGCAGAGAAAGGGATTGGTGGGTAGGAGGAGTTCCCTGGAGGAAGAGGTGGGACAGATGAGGGGTGTAAGTATAGGAAATTTGGCTTACCCCCTCTCTTGATTTCCGGATATGGAGCGATCCCCGCCCACCCTCCCTTGTGTTTGGTACAGTGGAAAATAGTTGCCTGGGTTGTTTTCTTTGTCACAGCAGCGGGGGGTAGGTCTGGTCCAGAGGCCGTTGAAGGCAATGGTAACTGGACTGAGGGACACCATCTTGGTATGGTGGCTCCGGGTTCCAGGATGTTGCAGACACGGGTTTCTGCAAAGTTGGGGGTATTAATCCGTTGGTGATTAATAGCTCATCTCTGGGTCGGTGTGTTGCGGCCAGGGATATTGGTGTGAGAAGTTGTTCCTGGACTGGGCCTACTCAGGGTTATATATATTTAATGTATTGATTACTGTGTTACCTATTATTTGTTGGGGTCGCCCGTTGGACGGCGCCCCCTTGTATTTAGAATGTAAATAATAGGTAATAAAGGCTGCTGTGGCCAATTTGAACCAAGTCACATGCAGTCCGTGTATTATTTACAGATGGTATTGGTGGGTAACACATACACACAGCACGACTGGAGAATCCTTCCTCAATGGTCATGGCAATGCAGGTTTCTACCTTGCTAAAGATGTCTCTTTCCAGCCTCGGCTTACAGCCAGGGGATTATAGCACGCACTCCTTCCGCATAGGCGCAGCAATTGGGAAATCATATAGTAGTTGCGTCTTCATTTAGATAATTGTGTGGTAATTGTGTTTTTGTTTTAGCTGAACAGCAATGCCTGGTTTGGATCATGGGACATTCATTTGTTTTTGGGGGGTCTTGCGCGCAGCAGTCAGGCCTAATGGCAGACAGTTGGGGTTCCCCCGCTCGTTGGCACAGGTGAGATGGATAGGAAAGGGGAATGCAGTGGCATCAGCTGTTAAAAGAACTCCAGTATCATGTGGAGTTCTACCGCCCCCCAGATGTCCTACTTATCCATTTAGGTGGTAATGACTTAGCAATAAGAACATCAAGACATTTGGTTAGGGACATAAAGCTCGATATGTTGAATTTATGGAGGTCTTACCCAGAAACAGTGATGGTTTGGTCGGATATAGTAGCTAGATAAATGTGGAGAACAGCGCAATCAGTGACTCATATCAATAATACAAGGATAAAGGTTAATAAAAAAAATAACAAAATTTGTGCTGGAAAATGGAGGGGTGGCCATACGTCACCAGATGCTTGAAAATACAAAGGAACATTTTTGGAGAGTTGATAAGGTACATCTAATGACATTGGCATTGATATATGGATGTTGGGAATACAAGAAGGAGTAGAACGAGCCATTAAGTTGTGGAGGAACTCACTCTTGTAAGGTGTCACAAGAGCGAGTCGGCTTCTCGAATGAAGAGATACAGCGGATAGGGCGTTGGAAATCCAACTGTTTCTTCTGCTACATCAGGCCAGACTTAATTTAACCCCGATCCATTCAACTAATCATATCTAACCGTTCAGTCCATGATACAAATCAACAAAGCAATGAAAACACTAATACAATGATGGATGCTGACACTATGATAACTATGCTGTGTACAGTAGCCAACAGCTTTTCTTCCTAGATCCGGTGAGACCTAGCATTTGGATACTAGGTCACTCACACGTATTCTGGGCAGCACGGCGGGCCGAGTCGAGACCAGGTGGAAGCGAGCTGGGATTTCATCACCTCAAGTTCCATTGGAGAGGAGTTCGGGGCCTGGCCTGGACTCAGGTCGTGCCCGAGGTAGTGAGCATAGCAAGAATAGCCATGGGCCCAACAGTGCTAGTCATCCACGCGGGTGGAAACGACCTTGTAAATGTGAGGATCCAGGATCTGCTCGCGATCATGCCAGCAGACCTAGATAGGTTCAGCAGCTTCTTTAGCAATTTAGTATGGTCCAACATATTACCGAGATTGAGTTGGACAGGGGCAAGGAACATAGCGGCTGTGGACAGGTCAAGGCGGCACGTTAATATGCGGATCGCCAAATTTATAGCGGCAGGAAGAGGTATAGTGCTGATACACGAGATGCTGGAATCAGAGATCAGCCGTTTGGTGCTAGAGGATGGTTTTAGCCTCAATGATATAGGCCTAGATATTTTCCTGTCGGACATCCAGGACGGGGTTGAGCGGGCCATGAGGGCCCTGTGTGGGGGTCGCAGCTCAGGCGTGGGCCTTCGCCACTCCCTGGCCGGTGGAAGAGGGATTTGGTGAGAGCCAACCTGCCACGGACGGCTGTAGGCATCGTGCCTCCTCCCTCAGGTTTAAGGCGGATTGTGCCTGCGGTTAACACTAGAACTACTGGACTCGTGACACCTATATAGAAATACATAGTGCAAAGTAGTCAAAATGACTACCTCAGTAGTTCTAGTGTTAAAGCTGTGGCCAAAATAACAAGCAACCCCCTTTTTATATCAACATTGAATGGTGTTACGTGGATACCTTCAATAAAGTACAAAAGAAAGATATTCCATGTGTGGTCTCATTCATTGCGCGGTGGGGAGGGGGAACCGGTGCGTGGGTCTCGGCAGTCTGCAGGGCACTGCGGCCGATGCCGCTGCCCCTGACTGCTGAGCCCCTCGTTACGTCCCCCATGGTCACCTCTCCCTCCTCCCCACTGTGCAATGCCCCCTGCTGCCCCCCTTCCCTGCTGGGACCTCCTCCAGGTCATATAAGCAGCCTCTGGAGTAGAGTTGAGCGCGGTTCGTGGTTCGTGGTTCTCCAGTTCTAGGCTCGAGTGATTTTTGGGCTGTTCGAGATCGAACTAGAACTCGAGCTTTTTGCTAAAAGCTCGATAGTTCTAGATACGTTCGAGAACGGTTCTAGCAGCAAAAAGCAGGGCTTTTTACAGCTACAGTGAGCAGGAGCCATCGCTGGCAGCCTGCCAGAAGCTGGTAACCAAGATAAACATCGGGTATCCAAGCAAAGCGCTTTGGTTAGTAACCCGATGTTTATCTTAGTTACGTGCAGGAAGCCCACACTTTCCCGCTCAGCTCGCTCCACCCCCTCCTGCCCGCGGCATGTATACATACATATACACACACACACACACACACATCCACACCCCCCCCCCCGCCCGCCCGCCCGCCCGCTCGCTCGCTCGCTCGGCTTACCTGCGGTGATGAAGTCCCGCCATCCCGACCTCAGCGCTGTCACTGTCCTCCATGGCCGCCGCTTGTCACATCACCTATCGCTTCCGACCCGAGACTGACTAGCGGTGACGTCACGGGCCTCTCGCGATACTTGGTGTGAAGGCGCCGGGCGGTCATTGAGCTCAGTGACAGGTGCTGTCAGTGTGCTGGAGATCAGCGCAGGTAATGTACCTCGCTGACAGCAGCACTTGTCACCCCCCTGCAGTGACCTGGGCTGACCCATTGATGTTAGCTCAGGTCACTGCACTGCTCTCCCAGCCAATGGGGAACATCCTGCTCTTCATTGACTGGGACAGTGTGCATCGTCATGGCAACCCCTTGGATTACAGCAGACCTGGATTTGTTTTTCAATCTAATAAATTGGTTAAAGAGGGAATGTTTTGGGGAGTGTTTTTTCAAATAAAAATGTGTTTGTCGTGTATTTTTTTTTTATTACTGACTGGGTTGGTGATGTCGGGTATCTGATAGACGCCTGACCTCACCAACCCCAGGGCTTGATGCCAGGTGACATTACACATCTGGTATTAACCCCAAATATTACCCCGTTTGCCACCGCACCAGGGCGCGGGATGAGCTGGGGCGAAGCACCAGGATTGGCGCATCTAATGGATACGCCACTTCTGGGGCGGCTGCGGCCTGCTATTTTTAGGCTGGGGAGATTCCAATAACCATGGACCTCCCTAGTCTGAGAATATCAGGCCCCAGCTGTCTGCTTTACCTTGGCTGGTGATCCAATTTTGGGGGACCCCTACGTGTTTTTTTTTTTAATTATTTATTTAATTTAAAATAACAGTGTGGGGTGCCCTCAGTTTTGGATTACCAGCCAAGGTGAGGTTGCCAGCTGTGGTCTGCAGGCTGCAGCCGTCTGCTTTACCCTAGCTGGCTACAAAACTAGGGGGAACCCTATGTCATTTTTTTTTCATTTTTTTGGCTAAATACAAAGCTAAGCACCCCTTAGTGCCACATGAAAGGTACCAAAGGGTGTTCCACTTTTTCTCCATTTTTTTCTCCACTTTCTCTCCACTTTTTCTCCACTTTTTCTCCATTTTTTTCTCCACTTATTCTCCACTTTTTCTCCTCTTATTCTCCACTTTTTCTCCACTTTTTCTCCACTTTTTCTCCTCTTATTCTCCACTTTTTCTCCACTTTTTCTCCACTTTTTCTCCATTTTTTTCTCCACTTTCTCCACTTTTTCTCCACTTTTTTCTCCACTTTTTCTCCTCTTATGCTCCACTTTTTCTCCTCTTAATCTCCACTTTTTCTCCACTTTTTCTCCACTTTTTCTCCACTTTTTTCTCCACTTTTTCTCCTCTTATGCTCCACTTTTTCTCCACTTTTTCTCCACTTTTTCTCCACTTTTTCTCCACGTTTTCTCCACGTTTTCTCCACTTTTTTCTCCACTTTTTCTCCTCTTATGCTCCACTTTTTCTCCACTTTTTCTCCACTTTTTCTCCTCTTAATCTCCACTTTTTCTCCACTTTTTCTCCACTTTTTCTCCACTTTTTCTCCACTTTTTTCTCCACTTTTTCTCCTCTTATGCTCCACTTTTTCTCCACTTTTTCTCCACGTTTTCTCCACGTTTTCTCCACTTTTTTCTCCACTTTTTCTCCTCTTATGCTCCACTTTTTCTCCACTTTTTCTCCACTTTTTCTCCTCTTAATCTCCACTTTTTCTCCACTTTTTCTCCACTTTTTCTCCACTTTTTCTCCACTTTTTTCTCCACTTTTTCTCCACTTTTTCTCCTCTTATGCTCCACTTTTTCTCCACTTTTTCTCCACTTTTTCTCCACTTTTTCTCCTCTTATGCTCCACTTTTTCTCCTCTTATGCTCCACTTTTTCTCCACTTTTTCTCCACTTTTTCTCCTCTTATTCTCCACTTTTTCTCCACTTTTTCTCCACTTTTTCTCCTCTTATTCTCCACTTTTTCTCCACTTTTTCTCCACTTTTTCTCCATTTTTTTCTCCACTTTCTCCACTTTTTCTCCACTTTTTTCTCCACTTTTTCTCCTCTTATGCTCCACTTTTTCTCCTCTTAATCTCCACTTTTTCTCCACTTTTTCTCCACTTTTTCTCCACTTTTTTCTCCACTTTTTCTCCTCTTATGCTCCACTTTTTCTCCACTTTTTCTCCACTTTTTCTCCACTTTTTCTCCTCTTAATCTCCACTTTTTCTCCTCTTATGCTCCACTTTTTCTCCACTTTTTCTCCACTTTTTCTTCACTTTTTCTCCACTTTTTCTCCTCTTATGCTCCACTTTTTCTCCACTTTTTCTCCTCTTAATCTCCACTTTTTCTCCTCTTATGCTCCACTTTTTCTCCACTTTTTCTCCACTTTTTCTCCTCTTATGCTCCACTTTTTCTCCACTTTTTCTCCACTTTTTCTCCTCTTATGCTCCACTTTTTCTCCACTTTTTCTCCACTTTTTTCTCCACTTTTTCTCCTCTTATGCTCCACTTTTTCTCCACTTTTTCTCCACTTTTTCTCCACTTATGCTCCACTTTTTCTCCACTTTTTCTCCACTTTTTTCTCCACTTTTTCTCCTCTTAATCTCCACTTTTTCTCCACTTTTTCTCCACTTTTTCTCCACTTTTTCTCCACTTTTTTCTCCACTTTTTCTCCACTTTTTCTCCTCTTATGTTCCACTTATTCTCCACTTTTTCTCCACTTTTTCTCTACTTTTTCTATGGTCGGTCTACCCATTAGCTCTGCCATGCATAGTGTAGCTCTACACCTACTGCACATGTTACTTTATGATTGACATCTCTTTCGTACCAGAGCTGTCTAAGCCTACTCTGACCCCATATTTGTCATTACTATATTGTCCTTGTACTGTATTATGACATTTGTATCATGTGTTTCATTTCTTGCTGTGTTGCAATTTTTTTGCTGCATCCCAATTGTACCTCTACATTGTTCGAGTTTATGTTATTGTTCTCTCACTCTTATGTGATACTGATTATTGTCATTTTTCATGATTACATGCAGATAAGTCCAATCTGACGAAGGCTCAGGCCGAAACGTCATTTGTAACTTGTTTTGGACAAAAACATATATGCTTATGAAAAAAAATTTTCTTAATACGGACCAATAAAGAGTGATTTTGCATTACTATCCGTTGTGACTTACTGACTTAGTCTGGGAGATATAGAGTGCCGAGGTTACTCACTAATTTTATCTATTATTACCTCTGAGCACCTATATACCAGTGAGCAGAGCTTCCTCCACAGTAGTTCTCCTGATTAGGCATGCCCTTACCTCATGAGCAGGGCATTGCAGCTTTGGTAGCAACCATTACGACATGGACTCTGCTGCTGTGGACCCGGGGAGAGTGAGTGCAGATTCATTGCACCCACACTCCTCACATGAAGGGTCCGCACTCCTAGAAAATGGGGGATACGTTCCCTGAGTGTCTCCCCCCCATATTCTAGACGGTCCAGAGTCGTCGTGGGACCCCTTTATTTTTTTTCTTACAATAAATTGGTGAAAGAGGAAATGTTTTGGGGACTGTTTTTTCAAATAAATTTCTTTTGTCGATTTTTTGTTTTTGTTAGTACTGACAGTTTATGATGTTGGGTATCTAATAGACGCCATGACATCACAAACTGCTGGGCTTGATCTCAGGTGACTTTACAGCTAGTATCAACCCGATTTATTACCCCGTTTGCCACTGCACCAGGGCACGGGATGAGCTGGGGTGAAGCGCCAGGATTGGCGCATCTAGTGGATGCGCCACGTCTGGGGTGCCTGCGGCCTGCTATTTTTAGGCTGTGAAGGCCCAATAACTATGGACCTTCCCACCCTGAGAATACCAGACCACAGCTGTCCGCTCTACCTTGGCTGGTGATCCAATTTGGGGGGTCCCCTACTTTTATTGTGTAATTATTAATATTTATAAAATAATTATAAAAAAGAGCCTGAGGGGACCTCCACATTGGATCCCCAACCACGGTAAAGCTGCCAGCTGTGGTTTTCAGGCTACAGCCGTCTGCTTTACCCTAGCTGGCTATCAAAAATGGGGGGACCCAACGTAATTTTTTTTTTTTAACTATTTTTTAAATAGAAAAAATTAATGGGCTTCCCTGTATTTTGATTGCCAACCAAGGTAACGGCAGGCAGATGGGGGTGGCAACCCATAGCTGTCTGCTTTATCTGCGCTGAGAATCAAAAATACCGCGGAGCGCTACGTCATTTTTTTAAAGATTTATTTTTACAGCACTGTGATGTCCAGCAATCAAAATACAGGGAAGCCCATTTTATTTTTAGTTATTTAAATAAATAATTAAAAAAAATATATGTTAGCTCCCACTGCATTTTTTGTATTGCTAGCTAAGGGTAATCCAAGCAGCTACTGGCTGCTAACCCCCACTGCTTGGTGTTACCTTCACTGGCAATGGAAAATCCAGGGAAGCATTTTTTTTTTTTTTGCCAAAAAGCTACAAAAAAAGGACGTGAGCTTCGCCATATTTTTGTATGCTAGCCAGGTATAGCAGGCAGGTGCTGTAAGAGTTGGATACAGCGCCAGAAGATGGCGCTTCTATGAAAATGCCATTTTCTGAGGTGGCTGCAGACTGCAATTCGCAGCAGTGGGGCCCAGAAAGCTCAGGCCAACCTGTGCTGCGGATTCCAATCCCAGCTGCCTAGTTGTACCTGGCTGGACACAAAAATGGGGCAAAGCCTACGTCATTTGTTTTCTAATTATTTCATGAAATTCATGAAATAATAAAAAAAGGGCTTCCCTTTATTTTTGGTTCCCAGCCGGGTACAAATAGGCAACTGGGGGTTGGGGGCAGCCGTACCTGCCTGCTGTACCTGGCTAGCATACAAAAATATGGCGAAGCCACATAATTTTTTCAGGGGGCAAAAAACTTCTGCATACAGTCCTGGATGGAGTATGCTGAGCCTTGTAGTTCTGCAGCTGCTGTCTGTCCGTATGGAGAAGAGCAGACAGCAGCTGCAGAACTACAAGGCTCAGCATACTCCATCCAGGACTGTATGCAGAAGTTTTTTGCCCACCAAAAAAATGACGTGGGCTTCGCCATATTTTTGTATGCTAGCCAGGTACAGCTGGCAGCCACGGGCTGCCTCCAACCCCCAGTTGCCTATTTGTACCCGGCTGGGAACCAAAAATATAGGGAAGCCCGTTTTTTTTAATTATTTCACTTATTTCATGAAATAATTAAAAAACAAATGACGTGGGCTTCGCCCTATTTTTGTGTCCAGCCGGGTACAACTAGGCAGCTGGGGATTGGAATCCGCAGCACAGGTTAGCCCGAGGTTTGTGGGCGCCTCTGCTGCGGATTTCAGTCCGCAGCCGTCCCAGAAAATGGCGCTCTCATAGAAGCGCCATCATCTGGCGCTGTATCCAACTCTTCCAACAGCCCTGGAGCCAGGTGGCTTGTTGGGTAATCATGAGTTAATACTGGCTTTGTTTTACCAGCCAGTATTAAGCCAGAGATTCTTAATGTCAGGCACGTTTGACCCGGCCATTAAGAATCTCCAATAAAGGGTTAAAAAAAGACACCACACAGAGAAAAAATACTTTAATAGAAATAAATACACAGACACATTAGAGACTCCATCTTTATTACCCCCTGT
>NC_134358.1:336276601-336387404 GCF_048569485.1 Anomaloglossus baeobatrachus
TCTCCTCTTATGCTCCACTTTTTCTCCTCTTAATCTCCACTTTTTCTCCACTTTTTCTCCACTTTTTCTCCACTTTTTTCTCCACTTTTTCTCCTCTTATGCTCCACTTTTTCTCCACTTTTTCTCCACTTTTTCTCCACTTTTTCTCCACGTTTTCTCCACGTTTTCTCCACTTTTTTCTCCACTTTTTCTCCTCTTATGCTCCACTTTTTCTCCACTTTTTCTCCACTTTTTCTCCTCTTAATCTCCACTTTTTCTCCACTTTTTCTCCACTTTTTCTCCACTTTTTCTCCACTTTTTTCTCCACTTTTTCTCCTCTTATGCTCCACTTTTTCTCCACTTTTTCTCCACGTTTTCTCCACGTTTTCTCCACTTTTTTCTCCACTTTTTCTCCTCTTATGCTCCACTTTTTCTCCACTTTTTCTCCACTTTTTCTCCTCTTAATCTCCACTTTTTCTCCACTTTTTCTCCACTTTTTCTCCACTTTTTCTCCACTTTTTTCTCCACTTTTTCTCCACTTTTTCTCCTCTTATGCTCCACTTTTTCTCCACTTTTTCTCCACTTTTTCTCCACTTTTTCTCCTCTTATGCTCCACTTTTTCTCCTCTTATGCTCCACTTTTTCTCCACTTTTTCTCCACTTTTTCTCCTCTTATTCTCCACTTTTTCTCCACTTTTTCTCCACTTTTTCTCCTCTTATTCTCCACTTTTTCTCCACTTTTTCTCCACTTTTTCTCCATTTTTTTCTCCACTTTCTCCACTTTTTCTCCACTTTTTTCTCCACTTTTTCTCCTCTTATGCTCCACTTTTTCTCCTCTTAATCTCCACTTTTTCTCCACTTTTTCTCCACTTTTTCTCCACTTTTTTCTCCACTTTTTCTCCTCTTATGCTCCACTTTTTCTCCACTTTTTCTCCACTTTTTCTCCACTTTTTCTCCACTTTTTCTCCTCTTAATCTCCACTTTTTCTCCTCTTATGCTCCACTTTTTCTCCACTTTTTCTCCACTTTTTCTTCACTTTTTCTCCACTTTTTCTCCTCTTATGCTCCACTTTTTCTCCACTTTTTCTCCTCTTAATCTCCACTTTTTCTCCTCTTATGCTCCACTTTTTCTCCACTTTTTCTCCACTTTTTCTCCTCTTATGCTCCACTTTTTCTCCACTTTTTCTCCACTTTTTCTCCTCTTATGCTCCACTTTTTCTCCACTTTTTCTCCACTTTTTTCTCCACTTTTTCTCCTCTTATGCTCCACTTTTTCTCCACTTTTTCTCCACTTTTTCTCCACTTATGCTCCACTTTTTCTCCACTTTTTCTCCACTTTTTTCTCCACTTTTTCTCCTCTTAATCTCCACTTTTTCTCCACTTTTTCTCCACTTTTTCTCCACTTTTTCTCCACTTTTTCTCCACTTTTTTCTCCACTTTTTCTCCACTTTTTCTCCTCTTATGTTCCACTTATTCTCCACTTTTTCTCCACTTTTTCTCTACTTTTTCTATGGTCGGTCTACCCATTAGCTCTGCCATGCATAGTGTAGCTCTACACCTACTGCACATGTTACTTTATGATTGACATCTCTTTCGTACCAGAGCTGTCTAAGCCTACTCTGACCCCATATTTGTCATTACTATATTGTCCTTGTACTGTATTATGACATTTGTATCATGTGTTTCATTTCTTGCTGTGTTGCAATTTTTTTGCTGCATCCCAATTGTACCTCTACATTGTTCGAGTTTATGTTATTGTTCTCTCACTCTTATGTGATACTGATTATTGTCATTTTTCATGATTACATGCAGATAAGTCCAATCTGACGAAGGCTCAGGCCGAAACGTCATTTGTAACTTGTTTTGGACAAAAACATATATGCTTATGAAAAAAAATTTTCTTAATACGGACCAATAAAGAGTGATTTTGCATTACTATCCGTTGTGACTTACTGACTTAGTCTGGGAGATATAGAGTGCCGAGGTTACTCACTAATTTTATCTATTATTACCTCTGAGCACCTATATACCAGTGAGCAGAGCTTCCTCCACAGTAGTTCTCCTGATTAGGCATGCCCTTACCTCATGAGCAGGGCATTGCAGCTTTGGTAGCAACCATTACGACATGGACTCTGCTGCTGTGGACCCGGGGAGAGTGAGTGCAGATTCATTGCACCCACACTCCTCACATGAAGGGTCCGCACTCCTAGAAAATGGGGGATACGTTCCCTGAGTGTCTCCCCCCCATATTCTAGACGGTCCAGAGTCGTCGTGGGACCCCTTTATTTTTTTTCTTACAATAAATTGGTGAAAGAGGAAATGTTTTGGGGACTGTTTTTTCAAATAAATTTCTTTTGTCGATTTTTTGTTTTTGTTAGTACTGACAGTTTATGATGTTGGGTATCTAATAGACGCCATGACATCACAAACTGCTGGGCTTGATCTCAGGTGACTTTACAGCTAGTATCAACCCGATTTATTACCCCGTTTGCCACTGCACCAGGGCACGGGATGAGCTGGGGTGAAGCGCCAGGATTGGCGCATCTAGTGGATGCGCCACGTCTGGGGTGCCTGCGGCCTGCTATTTTTAGGCTGTGAAGGCCCAATAACTATGGACCTTCCCACCCTGAGAATACCAGACCACAGCTGTCCGCTCTACCTTGGCTGGTGATCCAATTTGGGGGGTCCCCTACTTTTATTGTGTAATTATTAATATTTATAAAATAATTATAAAAAAGAGCCTGAGGGGACCTCCACATTGGATCCCCAACCACGGTAAAGCTGCCAGCTGTGGTTTTCAGGCTACAGCCGTCTGCTTTACCCTAGCTGGCTATCAAAAATGGGGGGACCCAACGTAATTTTTTTTTTTTAACTATTTTTTAAATAGAAAAAATTAATGGGCTTCCCTGTATTTTGATTGCCAACCAAGGTAACGGCAGGCAGATGGGGGTGGCAACCCATAGCTGTCTGCTTTATCTGCGCTGAGAATCAAAAATACCGCGGAGCGCTACGTCATTTTTTTAAAGATTTATTTTTACAGCACTGTGATGTCCAGCAATCAAAATACAGGGAAGCCCATTTTATTTTTAGTTATTTAAATAAATAATTAAAAAAAATATATGTTAGCTCCCACTGCATTTTTTGTATTGCTAGCTAAGGGTAATCCAAGCAGCTACTGGCTGCTAACCCCCACTGCTTGGTGTTACCTTCACTGGCAATGGAAAATCCAGGGAAGCATTTTTTTTTTTTTTGCCAAAAAGCTACAAAAAAAGGACGTGAGCTTCGCCATATTTTTGTATGCTAGCCAGGTATAGCAGGCAGGTGCTGTAAGAGTTGGATACAGCGCCAGAAGATGGCGCTTCTATGAAAATGCCATTTTCTGAGGTGGCTGCAGACTGCAATTCGCAGCAGTGGGGCCCAGAAAGCTCAGGCCAACCTGTGCTGCGGATTCCAATCCCAGCTGCCTAGTTGTACCTGGCTGGACACAAAAATGGGGCAAAGCCTACGTCATTTGTTTTCTAATT
Organism: Anomaloglossus baeobatrachus; assembly: GCF_048569485.1. Classification (NCBI taxonomy): domain Eukaryota; kingdom Metazoa; phylum Chordata; class Amphibia; order Anura; family Aromobatidae; genus Anomaloglossus; species Anomaloglossus baeobatrachus. The sequence continues at coordinate 336,280,102 of NC_134358.1, forward strand.
ATTTCATGAAATTCATGAAATAATAAAAAAAGGGCTTCCCTTTATTTTTGGTTCCCAGCCGGGTACAAATAGGCAACTGGGGGTTGGGGGCAGCCGTACCTGCCTGCTGTACCTGGCTAGCATACAAAAATATGGCGAAGCCACATAATTTTTTCAGGGGGCAAAAAACTTCTGCATACAGTCCTGGATGGAGTATGCTGAGCCTTGTAGTTCTGCAGCTGCTGTCTGTCCGTATGGAGAAGAGCAGACAGCAGCTGCAGAACTACAAGGCTCAGCATACTCCATCCAGGACTGTATGCAGAAGTTTTTTGCCCACCAAAAAAATGACGTGGGCTTCGCCATATTTTTGTATGCTAGCCAGGTACAGCTGGCAGCCACGGGCTGCCTCCAACCCCCAGTTGCCTATTTGTACCCGGCTGGGAACCAAAAATATAGGGAAGCCCGTTTTTTTTAATTATTTCACTTATTTCATGAAATAATTAAAAAACAAATGACGTGGGCTTCGCCCTATTTTTGTGTCCAGCCGGGTACAACTAGGCAGCTGGGGATTGGAATCCGCAGCACAGGTTAGCCCGAGGTTTGTGGGCGCCTCTGCTGCGGATTTCAGTCCGCAGCCGTCCCAGAAAATGGCGCTCTCATAGAAGCGCCATCATCTGGCGCTGTATCCAACTCTTCCAACAGCCCTGGAGCCAGGTGGCTTGTTGGGTAATCATGAGTTAATACTGGCTTTGTTTTACCAGCCAGTATTAAGCCAGAGATTCTTAATGTCAGGCACGTTTGACCCGGCCATTAAGAATCTCCAATAAAGGGTTAAAAAAAGACACCACACAGAGAAAAAATACTTTAATAGAAATAAATACACAGACACATTAGAGACTCCATCTTTATTACCCCCTGTCAGCCCTCCACGATCCTGCTCTTCTGTCTTCTTTCTTTCTAGTGTAGTAGTAGTGACGATTGTAGTGAGGGGCATCACTTGGGGCTGGGGAACCTCCATCCTAACTACAATCATCACTACAATCGGGAAGCAGCGTGCAGCCTTCACTCCGTGAGTGATCACTGCTGGCTGCTAGCGGTAACGCTGACAGACGCGTTACCATAGCAACGGTGCTCCCGGAGCCGCGGTTAGCGGTGACGTCACCGCTAACTGCGTTGCTATGGCAACGGTGATCTCCGTTAATGACCGGCTGTGTCAGCCGGTCCCTAACGGAACGGGGAGTCGACCGTGTGCTAGAGCATGTCGCCGGTACACGGCGATACACATATGTGCACCGTGTACCGGAGAGATGCACTCGCAGGTCCTACATGACGTGTCATAGTCATGTGACCAGTCTGTAGCCAATGAGATAATAGCCACGTGACTGGTCACATGGCTATTTTGACGTCACGATAGGTCCTGCTTCTCTGCTGGCAGTGCAGGTCACCGGGAGGATTCAGCGATCATCGGATGGAATAGCGGCAGGAGACAGAGTGCAGAAGGGATCGCGAGGACCGGTAAGTGTTATGGCAATGTTTATTAACTGTTTGTGTACATTTATAATGCATTTTTATGTGTTTGTGATTGCCTCCCATTATAGCCTATACGTTCGAGTTCGGTTCGTCGAACGTTCGACGAACCGAACTCGAACGGGAGCCCCGTTCGGCGAACCGGCCTCGAGCCGAACCGGGACCGGTTCGCTCATCTCTACTCTGGAGTCCCTCCTTTCTCTTACCACAATCTGACCTCAGGGTGAGCATCGCCCGCCCTCCCTCCCTTAAGAAGGTTTTGTTACAAGTTCGGAAGTCACAGCCGGTGGAAGAGGGATTTGGAGAGCCAACCTGCCACGGACGGCCGTAGGCATCAGGTCTCCTCCCTCAGGTTTAAGGCGGATTTGTGCCTGTGGTTAAAACTGTGGCCAAAATAACAAGCAACACCCTTTTTATATCAACATTGAATGGTGTTACGTGGATACCTTCAATAAAGTACAAAAGAAAGATATTCCATGTGTGGTCTCATTCATTGCGTGGTGGGGAGGGGGAACTGGTGAGTGGGTCTCGGCAGTCAAGGGATTTTTTTTTCCTCCAATTTATTTACCCTTATACACACGTGATTATTCAGGAAAAACTGTTTGTTAACCTTTTTGGCATGTAAAATGCAATTTAGGTTAGATTTGGTAGGTGTTCTTGTGCATCTGTAAAAGTGGCGTAATACTGTGACATCCTTATTCCCAAAAACCATATATGAGTCAGAAATGCATGCAGGCATATTCTCCAGGCTCTACCCATTCAGTTTCATCACTTTATTCATTTCAGCCTTTACATCATCCCCGCAGACCTCTTTGTTGGGTCTAGCAGAAAATTACTCGCATTTCCTATTGACTTGCATTGCAGTCGCTATTCGGAACGAATACGCGAGTATTACAAAGTACTCATTAAGAGTGTAGCGATTACAAATATTATGGTACTTGCTGATCTCTATTCATCACTCTTGCAGGAAGCAGATGCAAGACAGTCCCTGTGAGGAATGTCTTCAGAGCCAGGTACTGTTGTTGTGTCTCTGTAACAGCTAATCTGAGTGGTGGGAGATGTTCAAACATCGGGTTGCGAGGTTCTTCTGACAGGTTTCCAACTTCAGAAGTCTGAACAGGGATCACCTGTATCAGAGCCTGGGGAGGAAACTCGAGACCCTTGTCTCGGCTGGAGGTGACCGCGAGGAAATCTCCAAGGTGCAAACCTTGCTCAAGAGGTGTCAGTATGATAGGCACACATCCTCGGTCTTTGAGAGGGACTTTGGGAAATATGCCCGACGCTTACAAAAACTGTAGGATGTCAGTGAATAATAAGATAGTGGTGGATCTGAAGGATGAAACGGGAGCTCTGATATGGTCCAAATCAGGGATCCTTCTACTCTCATCTCTTGGGAAGGAACCAAATCCAGACAAGGTATCGGCTTTCCTGACTGAGACGCTTCCAATTGCATGGGTAGACCCCTCGCTTGGCATTTTGGTGGACGCTATCAAAGAAGAAGAAGTGAGAATGGTGATTAATGAGCTTCAGCCCAAAAAGTTGTCAGGTCCGGAGTTTTACAAGACCTTTAGGCTATGTGCCCACGCTGCGGAAAATGCGTGGATTTTGCCGCGGATTTCTCGCGGAAAAGCCGTGGATTTTCCAGAAATCTGCAGACCAGCTACTCCCCAGCCATTTCTATGGCATTTGGGAAATGCTGTGCCCACGCTGCGGATTTTTCCGCAGCGGAAATCGTGCGGATTTTCGTGCGGAAAAATCTGCAGCATGTCAATTATTGTTGCGGATTTCTCCGTAGGGTCCCATATACTTACCTGCCTCACCGGAGTCACTTTCTCCGTCCGGTGTACAGGAGCACGGTGAATCCAGGTACAGGAAGGAAGAGGTGGGTGGAGCCTGCACGAGCTCCGGTCATGTGACAGATGGAGCTAGTTCGGGGCCGCCCACCTTCTCCTGCAGACGCTGAGAGAGTGACCCGGCTGCCGGAAAGCGAGGTGCTGCATGATGGAGGTAAGTATGAACTCCCCCTATCACTCAGCACTTGCTCTGCATTGAGGATGCAGTGCCAAAGCCATGGTACTGTATCCTCAATGCAGAATGCCCGCACCATATCCGCAGGATATTCCGCAGCATGGAAACAGACAAAAGTTGTGGTGCTGTTTCCTGGGAGCTCCTGCGGAATGTCTTGCGGATATATCCGCAGGACACTGTTGCCGTGGGCACATAGCCTTAAGGATTTTATGGTCCCCTTGCTGACTCGGGTTTTTAATTAATGTCCTTCCTTGGGCTCTCTGCTGATGTGAATGAAGAGGTCCGCTTTGATACTTCTTTCAAAGGGTAAGGATCCATCGTACATTGAGAACTGGAGACCAATATCACTTCTCAATGTGGAAGGAAGGTTCTGGTAAAAGTGCTCTTGACTATGGTGATGAAATTTGCCCCACAACTTCTTTTGTGGTCCCAGTACTGCACTATTCCTGACCGTATCACTTTTAGCGCTGCTCTAGGTGTCGTGGAGCAGGGTAGGGCAGGCCTCTAGAAAGGATACATGCTGTCCCTGGATCAAGCTAAAGCATTTGACCTGGTTGATCCCAAGTACCTCTGGTCAACTCTACTGAAGTATGACCTACTGGGTGTTTTTGTGGACTGGCTTAAAGAGTTTCCCATTGGTGAATGGTTGGGTTAGACGACCCTTTGAGGTCAGATCTGATGTTCGCCAAAGCTGCCCTCTGAGCCCTCTGCTTTATACTTTCGCAATTGATCCCTTCATTAGGAGAGTAGATAGTGGATGCTTGGCTGGGGTTGGGATGGGCGATCCTGTCTCACAGGTCATCTTAACGGTAGTAGACTATGCGAACAATGTCACAGTCTTTGCCTCCTTGGAAGGGGAGACTCGGGTAGTGATGTCAGAAGTGCAGAGCTATTGGGAGGCATCTGGGTCCAAGATAAACCAGGAAAAATGTAAAAGTCTCTGGCTGGGTGGAGGAGAGCCTGACTTTAGTCTCCCAGACCTGTACCAGAACCCCAAGAATATGACAAAGTCCTGGGCATTGAGTTTGGCTAGAGTGATTACCCAGGAAAAATTGGGAAGGCAGGATCTAAATTGCCACCCATAAAGTGGACCGCTGGATGGGTTTGGCTTTGACCCTCAGAGAAATAGTTGACCTGTGCAAATATTTCTTGCTCCTTTTATTGATTTATTTGTACAGTGTTGGCATTTTGCCATAACCTCGCTGGATGAGGGTCTACAGTCTGTTTTTCCAGCTGTTATGGAGAAATAGGCTGAACCTAGTCAAGCGGGAGGTTACTTATCGCACGAGAAGACTAGGGGGATTGAATAAGGTCAACCCCATGATGTGCTTAGTAGATAACTTTTTGAAGATGAACATCTAGAACCTCTGGAAAGAGAGGGCTCCTCCGTGGATATTCCCCTGCAGGGGGTAGTTTTGACCCTTCTGGAATGGGAGACAGGTGGGCGTGTGAAGGACCTTCACTCACCCCATGGACAGCTTCTGGCTTATGTTACCCCGTTTCTGAAGGTGCCGATGGGATTTGGAGTTGTTAGCAATAAGGACTCTGTCGAGGAAATTACTCGATGAGAGCATCTTGTTGACGCACTTCCAAAAGCTGCTGGACCTCAAGGACTGCCCAGGCCGGGATTTGGAGGTTATTAAATTTTAATTGGATCCCTGCGAAGTTTAGGGACTTGGCCTGGTGCAGCTTTCAGGTAAGCTATATGTGAGGGCCAATCTGAAGTACATAAACTCCTAGGATAGGAATTGTCCTGACATACTGGAAAGTATGGAACACTTCCTGCATCATTGACCCTTTCATATAGAGGTTTACAGGAGGGTGGGAGCTTCCACACGCTGGCCTCAGCTGGCCAGCCTCTCCTATGCCAGGTGGACCTATGGGGCATTTGGAGATCTGGGTAGGCAGGACCTTACCACTTTATTTTTAGTTAGGAAAGTGGACAGGTTCCCCACTTGGAATGCACGTTGTTTAGTTTCGATGGGACACAAAATCCTCCCAGTAGAAGAAGTTTGTAGAAACATCCTGGTGAGGGTTCGCTCCTTAGAACACAAGCAACTGAGGGCATTGAGAGCCTCTGGAGTGGCATATCCTTTATGGTGCACTAGACTTCTTATGTCCCAAACCTTCCCGGTGGAGGGCTAATTTAACACTGTAGTTTTTTGTTTTAATAGCATTTCCGGAAAGGAAAGTTTGCAAGCACCGAACTTGAGCAAGGTTTGCTGTTTGTATTGTTCGGTAATGCTTCTGGTGGTTATAGTGTAAGGGTGTTAGTGAGGTAGGGTGAGTGATTGGGTGGGTGGGGGTTATTCTGGGGGTGGTGATTTTAAGGACTAGCCTGTTCTGGCCCAGACCTCTACCTGGGGAAAAACTTTGTTGGCCTGACCCAAGCTTGGAGAACTTTTCTTGAACTTGGTGGCCGGGCAGGCCAGGGTTGAAGGAATAGTTTTTTGTAATGTTTTTCATCTTTTTATATAAAATATAGTTCCATGCAACATACAAGAGATTGAGAGCAAGGATGAGAACTCACCGCCATACAATTACAGACAAAATTACTCATTTACCTGTGGCCAAACATTTCTGTGCTTCAGGACATAACATAAACCACATGAAAGTTGTCATATTAAAAGGCAACTTCAGATCACAGAGCCATCGAAGGGTCTGAGAATACAAATGTATTAAATGTTTAACTCTGTGGACACAGGACTTAATCTGTCAGGATGATTTATGACTCAATACAAAATCTGAGGAGTCTGTTCCAGAGACTGCTAGGGCTCCAGACCTCTGATCCTACATGGATATTGGGACAATAAAACGTTCACACCACTAATCATAGCTAATTACGGATTCACTCTCTAAGTTCAGTGTTTGTTTATTTAAATGTCCTTTTATTATGCCATCCCTCTGCCCTGTTTGTGTATATATTTGTGTTTCTTCAGATATTTTGTCATACCATGCCTGATGAAGAGACCTGAGATGTCTCGAAAGCTTGCTATGCAACATCATTTTATTTTATTTTAGTTAGCCATTAAAGGGTATCACAACAAGATTATAATTTTGTTTCTGTCACTGAGAACAATCAATCATTTTGCTGTTATTTTACAGGAGAATATGAGAATGCCGAGGCCATCTAGTGGCCTGAATAGAATATGACAATGTTTATTAATGTAATGTGAATTTCCATGTTTTAAGTGCAATGTGATATGCAGGGTTAGTTTAGTAGCTTGTAGATGTAGCAGAGCTAGGAAAGTTAAAAGAGAGATAGGGTTTGTGGCATACAGTAGGGCCAAGTAGTCCAGCTCCAGTCTCATTGCAAAGTACTCCACTGGTTAACTGTAGGTTTTGGTCCCTGGGAGGAGCTTGGGCACTAGATCCATGGTAGACAGGAATTGTGCAGGGAGGGAGGAGATGGCTGCCTAAGCAGCAAAGTGTGTTGTTCTGTCAGTGGCAAGGGACCCCTACGAGCAGATTTGTTGTCGACTGCCTGCTGGGCGACATAGGGATTCGTGGGACTCATCGGGCACAAGCGGGAAAGTCGGCTGGCAGATGGATGAAGCCCAAACGTCCAATAGTGACAGAGTGCAGCTGGATTACAGGAGACAGCGATAGGTACACAGAAAAGAACTAAGTAAGGACCGCAGGTGAGAAACGGGGTGAAGCTAGTCGGTAGGCAAGGGAACGAAGACAATACGTTCTCCAGTGACAGAGTGCCACCGAGGGAGCCAAGGCAGTCAGAGGAACTGCAGTGTAGTGAGAGAGAACATTACAAGGGAAAGAGAAACAAAACCGAAAATAACTGTGGTTCACCCATTTTTTTATCTTCTGTATGAGTGCAACTTACAATTTTAGGTCACTTCTTCATTGGCTTCTATTTGCAGTTCTGGCACTGAACGATCAGTGCCAGTCACATGCCCCCCCTGGTGCTGCGGCTGCTAGTATCCTCTGACGTCCCGTCAAGTTCCGGGCTCTCAAACTGAACGTTACGTCAGGGGATGCTGGCGCCACTCACAGTGATTGACTGGGCTGTGGGCGGTGACTACCGCACGTCACAGCCCAGCATCGAGGGGAGGATCCGGAGGTTGGCACGGGACGCCAGTGTGGAGTGGTGAAGAGGGCTAAGGCTGCTTTCACACCTCCGATTTTAGCAGAGCCGGTCAATCCGGCTCTAAAACCTATGCAACGGATGCGTCGACAAAACTGCATCCTTTGCATAAGTTTTTGACATGCGGCCCATCCGGTTTTTGCCGCTTGCGGCAGGCTACTGAGCATGCGCAGTGGAAAAAAATGCATGCGACGGCCGGATGCGGTGTTTGCCGCAGGACGCCGCATGCGGCGTCCATAGGCATGCATTGCAAATCGCGCCGCATCATCCGGATGCGGCGCGATGCGGTTTTTTTTTTGCCGGACAAAAAAACGTGCCAGGCAACGTTCTAACCGCCCACTGCATCGGCTAAATCTGCCGCATGCGGCAAAAAACGGATGGAACACAAGCCCATGCGGCACAATACGGCACTAATGTAAGTCTATGCAAAAAAACCCGCAACCGGCGGCAAAAAAAACGGTTACGTTTTTTCTGCAAAGTGCCACACAGGAAAAACCGGATGTGTGAAAGCAACCTAAGCGTCCGGCAGATTGGTGAGGCACGGGGCACCATGTGGAGTACAGTGGGGGTTTCTTTAGCTGAACCCCCCCTGTCACGTAAGTATGTGATCTCACTATCCACCCACCCGCTCTGCTCCGATGTCAGGAGAGCGGGCGGTGTGATCATATACTCCCACAAGCAGTACAGGACGCAGCAAGAGACTGACAAGCTGGTGGCATGCAGCACCGCATGTGTCATAGCAAAGCATGTCAATGCTCTGCTCTGTCACCTGTCGTGCTGCATGGGACCAAGTTACTGCACACTGTGACTTGTGCTGCATGGGACCAACTTTCTCCACTCTGTCACCTGCACAACAAGTCACAGAGTGGAGCAAGGTGGTGACATGCAGCACAGCATGTAACAGAGCACCTCTCTTCCCTCTCTCTTCCCTCTCCTCTCTCACTTCCCTCTCTCTCTTCCCTCTCTCCCTTTCCTCTCCCCTCTCTCTCTCTTCCCTCTCTCTCTTCCCTCTCTTTTCTCTCTTTTCTCTCTCTCTCTTTTCTCTCTTTTCTCTCTCTCTCTTTTCTTTCTCCTTTTTTCTCTCTCTTTTCTCTTTTTTCTCTGCCTTTTTTTTTCTCTCTCTCTCTTTTTTTCTTTCACTCTCTTTTTTTCTCTTTTTTTCTCTCTCATTTTTTTCTCTCTTTGCTCTGTCTTTTTTTTCTCTTTTTTTCTCTCTTTTTTTTCACTCTCTTTTTTTCTTTCTTTTTCTCTCTCTCTTTTTTTTCTCTCTCTTTTCTCTCTCTGTCAGTACAGAAATCTCTATCGTGGAGGGGTGAGAGGGAGTAATAAAGATGGAGTCCCTAATGTGTCTGTGTATTTATTTCTAATAAAGTATTTTTTCTCTGTGTGGTGTCTTTTTTTTTAACCCTTTATTGGAGATTCTTAATGGCTGAGTCAAACTTGGCCTGACATTAAGAATCTCGGGCTTAATACCAGCTGGTAAAACAAAACTGGTATTAACCCCTTATTACCCAGTGTGCCACCTGGCACCAGGACAAATGGAAGAGTTGGATACAGCACCAGAAGATGGCGCTTCGATGAAAGCGCCATTTTTTGGGGCAGCTGTGGACTGCAATTCCCAGTGGGGGGTGGCAGAAAGCTTGGGCCATCCTTGGCTGCGGATTCGAATCCCCAGCTGCCAGTTGTATCTGGCTGGACACAAAATATGGGTTAAACCCACATCATTTTTTTTTTAATCATTTCATGAAATTCATGAAATAATTTAAAAAAAGGGCTTCCCTATATTTTTTTATTCCCAGCCGAGTACAAATAGGCAGCTGGGGGTTGGGGGCAGCCCGTACCTGCCTGCTGTACCTGGCTGGCATACAAAAAATATGGCGAAGCCCACGTCATTTTTTTTTACTCTTTAGGCAAAAAACTTTTTTTTTTAAAAAAAAAGGTCTTCCCTGGATTTTCCATTGCCAGTGAAGGTAACACCAAGCAGTTTAGGGACTTGGCCTGGCGCAGCTTTCAGATAAGCTATATGTGAGGGCCAATCTGAAGTACATAAACTCCTAGTATAGGAATTGTCCTGACATACTGGAAAGTATGGAACACTTCCTGCATCATTGACCCTTTAATATACGGGTCTACAGGAGGGTGGGGGCTTTCACACGCTGGCCTCAGCTGGCCAGCCTCCCCTATGCCAGGTGGACCTATGGGGCATTTGGAGATCTGGGTAGGCAGGACCTTACCACTTTATTTTTAGTTAGGAAAGTGGACACTTGGAATGCACGTTGTTTAGTTTCGATGGGACACAAAATCCTCCCAGTAGAAGAAGTTTGTAGAAACATCCTTGGTGACCTGGTGAGGGTTCGCTCCTTAGAACACAAGCAACTGAGGGCATTGAGAGCCTCTGGAGGGGCATATCCTTTATGGTGCACTAGGCGTCATATGTCCCAAATCTTCCCGGTGGAGGGCTAATTTAACACTGTAGTTTTTTGTTTTAATAGCATTTCTGGAAAGGAAAGATTGCAAGCACCGAACTTGAGCAAGGTTTGCTGATTGTATTGTTCGGTAATGCTTCTGGTGGTTATAGTGTAAGGGTGTTAGTGAGGTAGGGTGGGTGATTGGGTGGGTGGGGGTTATTCTGGGGGTGGTGATTTTAACCCCTTCACGACCATGGACGGATCTTTCCGTCATGGATCGTGTCTCGGTAAGCCCCGCCCCCTGCCGGGCAGGCGGCGTGCATCGGCACACATATCAGCTGTTTTCAACAGCTGACATGTGTGCCTACATGTTCCGAGTGGAATCGCATTCCACCCGGAACATTAACCCCTTAGATCTCGCTGCCAAAGTCTGGCAGCGAGATCTATATGCGCGCGGCCATGTTTTCTACTTACCGCAGCCCCCTCCGGACGTCACGTGAGTGATCACGTGACGTTCGGTGGTTGCCATCGTAGCACAGGGTCATGTGATGACGCCTGCTGCTATGAAGTTTCACTTTCATTCTTCCTCAGCACGGAGCAGAGGAAAAAAGAAAGTGACTATTTCTGCTGTTTACAGCGGTATAGCTGTGATCAGCAGATAGCAATCAGCAATCGGATTGCTGATTGCTATAGCCCCCTATGGGGACTAGTAAAATAAATAAAAAAAGTTAAAAAAAGTTTTAAAAAATTAAAAAAAAAACAAAAAACCTAAAAGTTCAAATCACCCCCCTTTCCCCCCATTGAAAATTAAAGGGTTAAAAAATAAATATACACATATTTGGTATCGCCGCGTTCAGAAATGCCCGATCTATCAAAATATAAAATCAATTAATCTGATTGGTAAACGGCGTAGTGGCAAAAAAATTCTAAACGCCAAAATTACGTTTTTTGGTCGCCGCAAGTTTTACGCAAAATGCAATAACAGGCGATCAAAACGTAGCATCTGCGCAAAAATGCTACCATTAGAAACATCAGCTCGAGACGCAAAAAATAAGCCGTCACTGAGCCATAGATCCCAAAAAATAAGAACGCTACGTGTTTCGGAAAATGGCGCAAAACGTGCGCCACTTTTATTGGACAAACTTGTGAATTTTTTTAACCCCTTAGATACAAGTAAATCTAAACATGTTTGGTGTCTACAAACTCGCACCGACCTCAGGCATCATACCCGCACATCAGTTTTACCATATAGTGAACACCGTGAATAAAACATCCCAAAAACTATTGTGCCATCACACTTTTTTTGCAATTTTTCCACACTTGGAATTTTTTTTGCTGCTTTCCAGTACACCATATGGTAAAACTTATGGTTTCATTTAAAAGTACAACTTGTCCCGCAAAAAACAAGCCCTCATATGGCAAGATTGACAGAAAAATAAAAAAGTTACGGCTCTCGGAAGAAGGGGAGCAAAAAACAAAAACGCAAAAACGGAAAGTGCCCCGGGGCTGAAGGGGTTAAGGACTGGCCTGTTCTGGCCCAGACCTCTACCTGGGAAAAAACTTTGTTGGCCTGACCCAAGCTTGGAGAACTTTTCTTGAACTTGGTGGCTGGGCAGGCCAGGGGTGAAGGAATAGTTTTTTGTAATGTTTTTCATCTTTTTATATAAAATATAGTTCCATGCAACATACAAGACACTAAGAGCAAGGATGAGAACTCACCGCCATACAATTACAGACAAAAATACTCATTTACCTGTGGCCAAACATTTCTGTGCTTCAGGACATAACATAAACCACATGAAAGTTGTCATATTAAAAGGCAACTTCAGATCACAGAGCCATCGAAGGGTCTGAGAATACAAATGTATTAAATGTTTAACTCTGTGGACACAGGACTTAATCTATCAGGAGGATTTATGACTCAATACAAAATCTGAGGAGTCTGTTCCAGAGACTGCTAGGGCTCCAGACCTCTGATCCTACATGGATATTGGGACAATAAAACGTTCACACCACTAATCATAGCTAATTACGGATTCACTCTCTAAGTTCAGTGTTTGTTTATTTAAATGTCCTTTTATTATGCCATCTCTCTGCCCTGTTTGTGTATATATTTGTGTTTCTTCAGATATTTTGCCATACCATGCCTGATGAAGAGACCTGAGATGTCTCGAAAGCTTGCTATGCAATATCATTTTATTTTATTTTAGTTAGCCATTAAAGGGTATCACAACAAGATTATAATTTTGTTTCTGTCACTGAGAACAATCAATCATTTTGCTGTTATTTTACAGGAGAATATGAGAATGCCGAGACCATCTAGTGACCTGAATAGAATATGACAATGTTTATTAATGTAATGTGAATTTCCATGTTTTAAGTGCAATGTGATATGCAGGGTTAGTTTAGTAGCTTGTAGATGTAGCAGAGCTAGGAAAGTTAAAAGAGAGATAGGGTTTGTGGCATACAGTAGGGCCAAGTAGTCCAGCTCCAGTGTCATAGCAAAGTACACCATTGGTTAACTGTAGGTTTTGGTCCCTGGGAGGAGCTTGGGCACTAGATCCATGGTAGACAGGAATTGTGCAGGGAGGGAGGAGATGGCTGCCTAAGCAGCAAAGTGTGTTGTTCTGTCAGTGGCACGGGACCCCTACGAGCAGATTTGTTGTCGACTGCCTGCTGGGCGACATAGGGATTCGTGGGACTCATCGGGCACAAGCGGGAAAGTCGGCTGGCAGATGGATGAAGCCCAAACGTCCAATAGTGACAGAGTGCAGCTGGATTACAGGAGACAGCGATAGGTACACAGAAAAGAAGTAAGGACCGCAGGTGAGAAACGGGGTGAAGCTAGTCGGTAGGCAAGGGAACGAAGGCAATACATTCTCCAGTGACAGAGTGCCACCGAGGGAAGGGAACTGCAGTGTAGTGAGAGAGAACATTACAAGGGAAAGAGAAACAAAACCGAAAATAACTGTTTAAAGGGGTGGTTCACCCATTTTTTTATCTTCTATATGAGTGCAACTTACAATTTTAGGTCACTTCTTCATTGGCTTCTATTTGCAGTTCTGGCACTGAACGATCAGTGCCAGTCACATGCCCCCCCCGGTGCTGCGGCTGCTAGTATCCTCTGACGTCCCGTCAAGTTCCGGGCTCTCAAACTGGACGTTACGTCAGGGGATGCTGGCGCCACTCACAGTGATTGACTGGGCTGTGGGCGGTGACTACCGCACGTCACAGCCCAGCATCGAGGGGAGGATCCGGAGGTTGGTACGGAACGCCAGTGTGGAGTGGTGAAGAGGGCTAAGGCTGCTTTCACACCTCCGGTTTTAGCAGAGTCGGCCAATCCGGCTCTAAAACCTATGCCCATCCGGTTTTTGCCGCTTGCGGCAGGCTACTGAGCATGCGCAGTGGAAAAAACCGCATGCGGCGGCTAGAGCGAGATGCGGCGCAATGCGGTTTTTTTTGCCGGACAAAAAAACGTGCCAGGCAACGTTCCATCCGGCTGCCGCATCGGCTAAATCTTCCGCATGCGGCAAAAACCGGACGGAACGCAAGCCCATGAGGCACAATACGGCACTAATGTAAGTGTATGCAAAAAAACCCGCAACCGGCGGCAAAAAAAAAGGTTGCGTTTTTTTCTGAAAAACCGTATGTGTGAAAGCAACCTAAGCGTCCGGCAGATTGGTGAGGCACGGGGCACCATGTGGAGTACAGTGGGGGTTTCTTCAGCTGAACCACCCCTGTCACGTAAGTATGTGATCTCACTATCCACCCACCCGCTCTGCTCTGATGTCAGGAGAGCGGGCGGTGTGATCATATACTCCCACAAGCAGTACAGGACGCAGCAAGAGACTGACAAGCTGGTGACATGCAGCACCGCATGTGTCAGAGCAGAGCATGTCACTGCTCTGCTCTGTCACCTGTCGTGCTGCATAGGACCAAGTTACTGCACACTGTGACTTGTGCTGCAGGGGACCAACTTTCTCGACTGTCACCTGCACAACAAGTCACAGAGTGGAGCAAGGTGGTGACATGCAGCACAGCATGTAACAGAGCACCTCTCTTCCCTCTCTCTCTCTTCCCTCTGTCTGTCTCTTCCCTCTCTCTCTTCCCTCTCTCTCTCCTCTCTCTTGCCTCTCTCTTCCCTCTCTCCCTTTCCCCTCTCTTCCCTCTTTCTCTCTTCCCTCTCTCTCTCTTCCCTCTCTTTTCTCTCTTTTCTCTCGCTCTCTTTTCTCTCTCTCTCTTTTCTTTCTCTTTTTTCTCTCCCTCTTTTTCTCTCTCTCTTTTTTTCTTTCACTCTCTTTTTTTCTCTTTGTTCTCTCTCTTTTTTCCCCTGTTTTCTCTCTTTTTTCTCTCTCTTTTTTTCACTCTTTTTTTCTCTCTTTTTCTCTCTCTTTTTTTTCTCTCTCTTTTCTCTCTCTGTCAGTACAGAAATCTCTATCGTTGAGGGGTGAGAGGGAGTAATAAAGATGGAGTCCCTAATGTGTCTGTGTATTTATTTCTAATAAAGTATTTTTTCTCTGTGTGGTGTCTTTTTTTTAACCCTTTATTGGAGATTCTTAATGGCTGAGTGAAACTTGGCCTGACATTAAGAATCTCAGGCTTAATACTAGCTGGTAAAACAAAACTGGTATTAACCCCTTATTACCCAGTGTGCCACCTGGCACCAGGGCCACTGGAAGAGTTGGATACAGCACCAGAAGATGGCGCTTTGATGAAAGCGCCATTTTCTGGGGCAGCTGTGGACCCCCCAGCGGGGGGTAGCAGAAAGCTTGGGCCACCCTTGGCTGCGGATTCCAATCCCCAGCTGCCAGTTGTATCTGGCTGGACACAAAATATGGGTGAAACCCACATCATTTTTTTTTTTTAAATCATTTCATGAAATTCATGAAATAATTTAAAAAAAGTGCTTCCCTATATTTTTTGTTCCCAGCTGAGTGCAAATAGGCAGCTGAGGGTTGGGGCAGCCCGTACCTGCCTGCTGTACCTGGCTGGCATACAAAAAATTTGGCGAAGCCCACGTCATTTTTTTTTTACTCTTTAGGCAAAAAACTTTTTTTAAAAAAAAGGTCTTCCCTGGTTTTTCCATTGCCAGTGAAGGTAACACCAAGCAGTGGGGGTTAGCAGCCAGTAGCTGCTTGGGTTATCCTTAGCAATAGAAAATGCAGCGGGAGCCCACACATTTTTTTTTTACCCCTAATCCTA
This sequence comes from Anomaloglossus baeobatrachus, assembly GCF_048569485.1. Lineage (NCBI taxonomy): Eukaryota > Metazoa > Chordata > Amphibia > Anura > Aromobatidae > Anomaloglossus > Anomaloglossus baeobatrachus. Next base: position 336,295,348 of record NC_134358.1, read on the forward strand.
GTGTTAGGGTTATGTGTTTGGGTTTTGTTTTGTTTTTTTAATGAATTTTTTTTAAAAAAATCGACATGGGCTTCGCCTATTGAGCGCCAGAGCATTTTGCTGCTCACTCATCTCTACTCTTGATCATACAGCCAGCAGAACAAGTAATCAGATGACTCCAGTGTCGGACAATTACTTGTTCTGTGTCCCCCTGTCTCTCTGCATCCATCGCAGTGTGTGTGGGCTGTGAGGTCAGCTGAGTTCAGTCCGGCACTGGAGTCAGTTTATCTGAACTCAGCTGACCTCACAGCCCGCACACGCTGCGATGGATGCAGCGGGACACAGAACAAGTAATTGGCCGACACTGGAGTCTGCTGATCTGAACTCAGCTGAACTCCTGACCACACAGACTGCACACGGTCACACGTGATCGGCAGTAGCCAGTGACTGCTGTTAACCTGTATCCATCGCAGCATGTGCGGGCTGTGAGATCAGGAGTCAGCTGACTCCAGTGCCGGCTGATTAATTCTGTGTCCCGCTGCAGAAGAAGGATCCAGTAAAATAACAATTGCGGTTACATGCGCTGCACATTTAATCCACAGGATCTGGTCATATGCGGTTTGTGGGTTTTTGCCTGCAAAATGCATGCCACACGGATGATACGGACGACACACAGAGACTAGGCAAGAGGGGAAAAAGCAATCTCATGACCCCATCATTTTTTTACCCCCAATTATTTATTTTTTTCACATGTTGAGCCGGCTAAGGCTGCTTTCATACATCAGTTTTTTGCCATCAGGCACAATCCGCCGAAAAACGGATAAAGCTGGATCCGTTTTTTTCCGCATTGAATTGTATTAGCGCCGGATTGTTCCTGATGTCCTTGTGTTGCATCCGTTGTGCAGGGATCCCGCGAAATTTGTGTTTAGCTGCCGGTGAAGGACGCAGCATGCAACATTTGTTGGCAGCGGCAAAAAAACGGACAGCGCTGGATCATGTACAATGAAAGCCTATGGGCGCTGGATCCGTCGTAAAGCGGCATACAATGTATTACAGCGACTGACTCCATTTTTTTCTACTGAGCATGCTCAGTAGCACAACGGATCCGTCCAAATCCGTCCACACAAACACACACACACGCACACACACACACACACACACACTATGAACTATATGAGAACAAGCTGAAGATAGACGCTTTCTTCCCCTGGTTGTACAGAGCTGGGAGCTGCTGCTGTCTCTGTGTGATTTCTCAGTGCATCCACATAGGGAAGAGGCAGGGAGGAGGGTGGAGAGCTGAGTGGGTGTGTTAGATACAGTCCTAAGAATTATGGGAGTTGTAGTAACTGAACCAAGGAAGCCAGGAGAGAGATTAACCCTGTCAGAGCTGGAGCCAGAAATGAGGATGTTCTGTTAGAGCACCATAAAAGGTAATATTGCTGAAATAACATAATAGAAGTGTGGAGAGTAGAGATGAGCGAGCCGGCCATGGTTCAGCTCGAGTTCGGTTCGTCGAACGGAGGTCTCGCTCGAGTTCAGTTCGACGAACCGAACTCGAACCAATAGGAAATAATGGGATGCAATCACAAACACATAAAAACGCATTATAAATGTACACATACAGTTAATAAACATTGCCATAACACTTACCGGTCCCCGCGATCCCTCCTGCACTCTGTCTCCTGTATCCATCCGATGATCGCTGAATCCTCCCGGTGACCAGCACTGCCAGCAGTGATGCAGGACCTATCGTGACGTCAAAATAGCCATGTGACCAGTCATGTACCTGTTATCTCATTGGCTACAGACTGGTCACATGACTATGGCGCGTCATGTAGGACCTGTCATTGCACTCTCCGGTACACGGTGCACATTTGTGTATCGCCGTGTACCGGCGACATGCTCTAGCACACGGTCGACTCCCCGTTCCGTTAGGGACCGGCTGACATAGCCGGTCATTAACGGAGATCACCGTTGCCATAGCAACGCAGTTAGCGGTGACGTCACCGCTAACCGTGGCTCCGGGAATTACATGATCGGAGCACCGTTGCTATGGTAACGCGTCTGTCAGCGTTACCGCTGTTACCGCTAACAGCCAGCAGCACTGATCACTCACGGAGTGAAGGCTGCATGCTGCTTCCCGTGCAGCCTTCACGGAGTGATTTCTGCACGGGAAGCAGCGTCTTCCCCCATGCAGCAGTGATGGAGCAGAGCTGCATTTGTTGAACGAGAAAGACAGAAGACCATGGATCGTGGAGGGCTGACAGGGGGTAATAAAGATGGAGTTTCTAATGTGTCTGTGTATTTATTTCTATTAAAGTATTTTTTCTCTGTGTGGTGTCTTTTTTTTAACCCTTTATTGGAGATTCTTAATGGCCGGGTCAAACGTGCCTGACATTAAGAATCTCTGGCTTAATACTAGCTAGTAAAACAAAGCTAGTATTAACTCATTATTACCCAACAAGCCACCCGGCTTCAGGGCTGTTGGAAGAGTTGGATACAGCGCCAGATGATGGTGCTTCTATGAAAGCGCCATTTTCTGGGGCGGCTGCGGACTGCAATTTGCAGCAGAGGCGCCCAGAAACCTCGGGCTAACCTGTGCTACGGATTCCAATCCCCAGCTGCCTAGTTGTACCTGGCTGGACACAAAAATGGGGCGAATCCCACGTCATTTGTTTTTTAATTATTTCATGAAATAAGTGAAATAATTAAAAAAAACGGGCTTCCCTATATTTTTGGTTCCCAGCCGGGTACAAATAGGCAACTGGGGGTTGGAGGCAGCCCGTGGCTGCCTGCTGTACCTGACTAGCATACAAAAATATGGCGAAGCCCACGTCATTTTTTTGGTGGGCAAAAAACTTCTGCATACAGTCCTGGATGGAGTATGCTGAGCCTTGTAGTTCTGCAGCTGCTGTCTGCTCTTCTCCATACAGACAGACAGCAGCTGCAGAACTACAAGGCTCAGCATACTCCATCCAGGACTGTATGCAGAAGTTTTTTGCCCCCTGAAAAAATTATGTGGGCTTCGCCATATTTTTGTATGCTAGCCAGGTACAGCAGGCAGGTACGGCTGCCCCCAACCCCCAGTTGCCTATTTGTACCCGGCTGGGAACCAAAAATAAAGGGAAGCCCTTTTTTTATTATTTCATGAATTTCATGAAATAATTAGAAAACAAATGACGTAGGCTTCGCCCCATTTTTGTGTCCAGCCAGGTACACCTAGGCAGCTGGGGATTGGAATCCGCAGCACAGGTTGGCCTGAGCTTTCTGGGCCCCACTGCTGCGAATTGCAGTCTGCAGCCGCCTCAGAAAATGGCACTTTCATAGAAGCGCCATCTTCTGGTGCTGTATCCAACTCTTCCAGCACCTGCCTGCTATACCTGGCTAGCATACAAAAATATGGCGAAGCTCACGTCCTTTTTTTGTAGTTTTTTGGCAAAAAAAATAAAAAATGCTTCCCTGGATTTTCCATTGCCAGTGAAGGTAACACCAAGCAGTGGGGGTTAGCAGCCAGTAGCTGCTTGGATTACCCTTAGCTAGCAATACAAAAAATGCAGCGGGAGTCCATATATATTTTTTTTAATTATTTATTTAAATAACTAAAAACAAAATGGGCTTCCCTGTATTTTGATTGCTGGACATCACAGTGCTGTAAAAATAAATCTTTAAAAAAAATGACGTAGCGCTCCGCGGTATTTTTCATTCTCAGCGCAGATAAAGCAGACAGCTATGGGTTGCCACCCCCATCTGCCTGCCGTTACCTTGGTTGGCAATCAAAATACAGGGAAGCCCATTAATTTTTTCTATTTAAAAAATAGTTAAAAAAAAAATGACGTTGGGTCCCCCCATTTTTGATAGCCAGCTAGGGTAAAGCAGACGGCTGTAGCCTGAAAACCACGGTGGCAGCTTTACCGTGGTTGGGGATCCAATGTGGAGGTCCCCCCAGGCTCTTTTTTATAATTATTTTATAAATATTAATAATTACACAAAAAAAGTAGGGTCCCCCCCAAATTGGATCACCAGCCAAGGTAAAGCGGACAGCTGTGGTCTGGTATTCTCAGGGTGGGAAGGTCCATAGTTATTGGGTCTTCACAGCCTAAAAATAGCAGGCCGCAGGCACCCCAGACGTGGCGCATCCACTAGATGCGCCAATCCTGGCGCTTCACCCCAGCTCATCCCGTGCCCTGGTGCAGTGGCAAACGGGGTAATAAATCGGGTTGATACTAGCTGTAAAGTCACCTGAGATCAAGCCCAGCAGTTTGTGATGTCATGGCGTCTATTAGATACCCAGCATCATAAACTGTCAGTACTAACAAAAAAAAAATCAACAAAAGAAATTTATTTGAAAAAACAGTCCCCAAAACATTTCCTCTTTCACCAATTTATTGTAAGAAAAAAAATAAAGGGGTCCCACGACGACTCTGGACCGTCTAGAATATGGGGGGGAGACACTCAGGGAACGTATCCCCCATTTTCTAGGAGTGCAGACCCTTCATGTGAGGAGTGTGGGTGCAATGAATCTGCACTCACTCTCCCTGGGTCCACAGCAGCAGAGTCCATGTCGTAATGGTTGCTACCAAAGCTGCAATGCCCTGCTCATGAGGTAAGGGCATGCCTAATCAGGAGAACTATTCTACATTTCAAAATACTGGTATTTGCTGATATTATTGCTATTCCACCTACTATATATTGGGGATAGGATCTTGGAGATGGAATACCCCTTTAAGTCCAGTTATCCAGCTGAATGAATACTTAACAACAGAGCTCGCTATTTAGATGTGTTTTCTTGTGGCTTATAACGGACTCTCATGTTTGGTAGTCGTTCAGCAGGGAAACTATAAAAGCAAATCCCTCCATTTGGAAATGTAGTATATAGCTCTCCTGATCAATTATGTTCCTTACCTCATGAGCAGGGCATTGCAGTAATAATAATAATTTATTCATTTATATAGCATTATTAATTCCATAGCGCTGTATGTCTTTGGAGTGTGGGAGGAAACCAGAGTACCCGGAGGAAACCCACGCAAACACTGGGAGAACATACAAACTCCTTGCAGATGGTGTCCTTGGTGAGAATTGAACCCAGGACCTCAGCGCTGCAAGACTGCAGTGCTAACCACTGAGCCACCGTGCCGCCCATTTAGCTTATAGATGCATAACCACCACTCACTGTGTCTGAACACAGGAAGCTGAGCTGACAGCCGCTATGTGCATGCGGCAGCGTCTATTGTGAAGGAGAGGGCCGTGGGGGGATCAACGCTGCACAGCTACCGTGGGACACCGGGGAACACCGGTGGGGTTATAGGGGGTGACCTGGCAGGGCCTGGGGAGGAGTTTTCTGTCGCATGTGTCATGGCACATGCGACAGAAATCAGAGGAGTAGGGTGAATGCGGCCGGCGCGCTGCTATGCGCGCGGCCATCTTGGATTTCTGGGAGGGCATCATGGGGGGCACTTTGGCGACACCGGGGGACCGGGGAGGAGATTTATCATGTTTGTCCATGCCAGATGGGAGATAAATAATTTTTTACCGGCGCTGTCATTTACTGTAACGTGATCATCGGTCTACGGTGTATACCTGTGATCACGTGAGCGGGGACCGGAAAAACCGTCCTGAATCATGATCTCCAGGGTCTCAGCTAGCCCTGAAACCCCGGAGATTTTCTGACGCTGGGGGACGTTATTCACTTATTTCTGCCTGCTGTTTATAAACGGCAGATAAGAATAAGGCTACATTAACACGACCGATCCATTTTTACGGTCTGCAAAAAACAGTCCGTTTTTTTTCCACGGGTGCATCCGTGTGGCATCCGTTTCCGTTCCGTAGACGGTCCGTATGTCATCTGTTTGTCATCCGTGTGCCTTCCGTTTTTTTTGTGTACTGCAAAAAAACTGAAGGAGGGAAAATACATAAATTTACCCAGGATCCATAGCTTCATCCTACATGAGGCGGTCACATGTTCACTCCAGTGCCATTTTCTACTGCTTTTCACAGCGTAGAGCGCTCTGGTGATTATCTTGTGCTTGTGCACTTCATATCAGTCTTTTCTGTTATTATAATGGCAGAAAGACACATAATGTCCCACTCTCCTGCATTTTGTAATTTTGCACCCTTTGGTGCCTTTCCTGTGGCACTAAGGGTTGCTTAGCCTTGTATTTAGCCCCAAAAAAAACACATTTAAAAAAAAAATGACGTAAGGATCCCCCTATTTTTGTAGCCAGCTAGGGTAAAGCAGACAGCTGCAGCCTGCAGACCACAGCTGGCAGCCTCACCTTGGCTGGTAATCCAAAACTGAGGGCACCCCACGCTGTTATTTTAAATTAAATAAATAATTAAAAAAAACAAAACGTAGGGGTCCCCCCAAAATTGGATCACCAGCCAAGGTAAAGCAGACAGCTGGGGTCTGATATTCTCAGACTAGGGAGGTCCATGGTTATTGGACTCTCCCCAGCCTAAAAATAGCAGGCCGCAGCCGCCCCAGAAGTGGCGCATCCATTAGATGTGCAAATCCTGGTGCTTCGCCCCAGCTCATCCCGTGCCCTGGTGCGGTGGCAAACGGGGTAATATATGGGGTTAATACTAGATGTGTAATGTCACCTGGCATCAAGCCCTGGGGTTGGTGAGGTCAGGCGTCTATCAGATACCCGACATCACCAACCCAGTCAGTAATAAAAAAAAATAGACGACAAACACATTTTTATTTGAAAAAACACTCCCCAATACATTCCCTCTTTAACCAATTTATTAGAAAGAAAAACAAATCCAGGTCTGGTGTAATCCAAGGAGTTGCCATGACGATCCACACTGTCCCTGTCAATGAAGAGCAGGATGTTCCCCATTGGCTGGGAGAGCAGTGCAGTGACCTGAGCTAACATCAATGGGTCAGCCCAGGTCACTGCAGGGGATGACAAGTGCTGCTGTCAGCGAGGTACATTACCTGCGCTAATCTCCTGCACTGCTGACAGCACCTGTCACTGAGTTCAATGATCGCCACCTTCACAGCCAAGTATCGCGAGCGGCCCGTGACATCACCGCTAGTCAGTCTCGGGTCGGAAGCGAGAGAAGGTGATGTGACAAGCGGTGGCCATGGAGGACAGTGACAGCGCTGAGGTCGGGACTTCATCACCGCAGGTAAGCCGAGCGGGACCATGTGTGCAGAGTGCAGGTGGGCGGAGCCATGTGTGCTGGCGGCGGAGTGCGAAGTGGGTGGCGCTGAGGACGTCAGTGTCGTGGACTGCTTGGCTGGGGACAGGTGAGTGTGAGTGTGTGTGTGTGTGTACATGCCGCGTGCAGGAGGGGGCGGAGTGAGCTGAGCGGGGAAGTGTGGGCTTCCTGCACGTAACTAGGATAAACATCGGGTTACTAACCAAAGTGCTTTGCTTGGATACCCGATGTTTATCTTGGTTACCAGCTTCTGGCAGGCTGCCAGCGATGGCTCCTGCACACTGTAGCTGTAAAAAGCCCTGCTTTTTGCTGCTAGAACCGTTCTCGAACGTATCTAGAACTATCGAGCTTTCTAGTTCGATCTAGAACAGCCCCCAAAATCACTCGAGCCGCGAACTGGAGAACCTCGAACCGCGAACCGCGCTCAACTCTAGTGGAGAGGCACATATTTGCAAGATATGTCAGAAAAAAAAAAATCAGTTTTGGTAACTGGACAACTTCTTTAGGCCTGAAACACACATCCGTGAAAATGCACGCACGTGTGTTACGGTCCGTTTTTCGGGTCCGTGTCCCGTTTTTGTGTCCGTTTTTTTATGGTTCTTGTGGCATCTGTGTGAATTGCGTATGCTAGCCGTGTGTGCGTGTGGAATGTCCGTGTGTGCGTGTGAAACTTAACTGACGTGTGTGTGTTGTCTGTGTGAAATGTCTGTGTGTGATGTAAAATGTAGTTGCTACATGTCGACTTCATTGTCATCCTGCGGCTCTCTCTGGGTGTCGCGTCCTGATTAGCGGTCACCCGTGAAGGATTCACGGGTGACCGCTAATCACCTGAGTTACTGAAGTGAGCAGCGCGATTAGCGCTGCCGTCACTCAGGTTACCCGCGGCCAGCTGGATCCTCCACCTGTGACCGCAACTCACCTGTGACTTCATCGCTGTCACTCGGGCGACTTACTGTCACAGGTGGAGGATCCAGCGGTGGCCGCGAGCAACCTCGGTGACAGCTCAGCTGATCGCGCGGCTCACCTCAGTTGCTGCGTGGAGCTGTCAGGAGCGGCGGTGTTCTTCTGCAGCTCCTGTCACCTTGATGTAGCAGAGCTGGAAGCGACGCGGGACCTCCGTGGATTACGCCGGACATGGATGGGTATTTGGGGCATAATAAATTGGTGAACGCGGGTTTTTTGTAGTGTTTATTATTTCAAATAAAGGATTTTTCACTGTGTATATTTATTTACTGTAACTTACAGATTAATCATTGGGGGTGTCTCATAGACGCCTGCAATGATTAATCTAGGACTTATTGGCAGCTATGGGCTGCCAATAACTCCTTATTACCCCGATTGCCAACGCACCAGGGCAAATCGGGAAGAGCCGGGTAGAGTCCCAGAACTGTCGCATCTATTGTATGCAGCAATTCCGGGCGGCTGCTGGCTGATATTGTAAGGCTGGGGGGCTTCCCATAACGTGGCGCTCCCCATCCTGAGAATACCAGCCTTCAGCCGTGTGACTTTACCCTGGCTGGTATCAAAATGGGGGGGACCGCACGACGTTTTATTTTAATTATTTTTTTTTTTTTTTACTGCACAGTATAGACCCGCCCACCGGCGGCTGTGATTGGTTGCAGTGAGACAGCTGTCACTCAGCGTGGGGGCGTGTCTCACTGCAACCAATCATAGGCACTGGTGGGCGGGGAAAGCAGGGAATACGAGATTGAATAATGAGCGGCCGGCATTTTCAAAATAGTAAAAGCCGCCGGAGTTTATTGAACAGCCGTGCAGCGCCGCGCCGGTGATCGGGGAACGGTGAGCATGAGAGAGGGGGGAGACTGACTGACAGACTATGAGAGAGGGACAGAAAGACAGAGAGACCGACCGACAGACAGACAGAGAGACCGACCAACGTACTGAGGGAGATTGACTGACATAGACAGAAAAAGAAAGAATGACCGACATCGCTAGAAAAAAAGCACAAAACGTACACGGAGCATACAGAGATGCATCCATGTCATGTTATTGTGCGCACATACCCATTGACTTTCATGGGGTCCGTGTGTGCGTGTTCCGTGCTGAAAACGGACATGCTTCCGTGCAAAACGGAAACACATACGGATCACGGACAAGGACACACAGACCTTATGGAATCACGCACGTGTGACTTCAATGATAGATTATCTCTGGTGCATGTTTGTCCGTGTCTCCGGTACATACGGAGACGGACCAAACACACACGTGTTTAACGGATGTGTGTTTCAGGCCTTAAGTGCAGGAATGCTGAAAGGAACGATTCTGTAAGAGACTGCATTTTGTTGGTGAACCCTGCTACAGATTCTTCAGTAAAAGTTACGTTTATGCAAAGAGAAGCCGCCTATGTCGTCTCCTGTTTACTCCCAAAATATAAAAGAAGGAAGAGATACAGTTAACCCCGAATCGGCAAGTGAGTGAACCCAGCCCACACCTTCACGGGCCCGATCGTCTGTCTGTGAGCAGGGATCAGGGGGTCGCACGACCACGACTACTACAGCGCACCCTGTGCCACCTGTTTACACCCGCAAAAAACGGAGTACTGCTGCTGGGTTGTGGCTCTGGAATCCCCAAAGTCGCTGAGTTTCTAATCCCTAGTGAGCCAGCAGAAGGGAGAGACTCTTTCACTTGCACCATCCTGTATCTTTGATGGGAATGTGCAATATGCTGTTGTCTGTTGTTAACCCAATATAGTCTTACAGGAGTGTGGTGTTCTCACCCTGTGTTGCCAGAGTAGTGTTCTGCCCTTGAGGAAGGAGTTTGGTCATTCAATGGGATGAGCCAGTGCCGTATGCGGTCTTTCTAAAGACAGCCAAGCCAGCAGATGAGAGCTCACCCTGAGTAAATGCCCTCTTGGTTGAAGTAAAATAGGCCTATGAACTTTATAAGCAAATATCTCTGCAATAGGGATAAGAAATTAAAAAGCTACATGTTATTCAGCGCTTCAGATGTTTTTCAGAATGTAGCCAGTTTACCATGTGAAAAATAGAGAAAAGTCCTCTTAAGTTTTTTTTACGTTTTGCAGATTCAAAACTAATATCCCAGGTTAATTGTTTTTCATTTGTCCTGTTCCCAGACCCTCTGACTCTTGAGTTATATATATATATATAGATATATATAGATATATATCTATATATATATATATATATATATATATATATATATATATCTATATATATATAGATATATATCTATATATATATATATATATATATATATATATTGAGCTATATAGAGTGGTATGTATGCAGTATATATTATTTATCTACACATAAGTAAAGTAGTATTGCACTCATTTTTTTAAATTAAATAAATATAACTCCCATATTAACTTATGGCATCATTGTTGTAAAAATCAGTTAAGGGCCAACTCTAGGGATTCCATGATGCTCAGAATGAGTTGTCTGTATTGCAGCTCCCTGAACACTGTTTGAAAATCATAACAGAAATATGTCTATATATATATATATACACCGTGTGCAGAACTATTAGGCAAGTTGTATTTTAGAGGGTTTTTTTTTATAATTGATGAACAACTATGTTCTCAATCAACCCAAAAGGCTCATAAATATCAAAGCTTAATATTTTTGGAAGTTGGAGTGTTTTTTTTTTTAGATTCGGCTATCTTAGGAGGATATCTGTTTGTGCAGGTAACTATTGCTGTGCAGAATTATTAGGCAACTTAATAAAAACCAAATATATTCCCATCTCACTTGTTTATTTTCACCAGGTAAATCAATATAACTGTACAATATTTAGAAATAAACATTTCTGACATGTAAAAACAAAACCCCAAAAAATTAGTGACTAATATAGCCACCTTTCTTTATGATGACACTCAACAGCCTACCACCCAGAGATTCTGTCAGTTGCTTGATCTGTTTACGATCAACATTGCGTGCAGCAGCCACCACAGCCTCCTAGACACTTTTCCGAGATGTGTACTGTTTTCCCTCCCTGTAGATCTCCCATTTTATGAGGGACCATAGGTTCTCTATGGGGTTCAGATCAGGTGAACAAGAGGGCCCTGTCATTATTTTTTTCATCTTTTAGACCTTTACTGGCCAGCCACGCTGTGAAGTAGTTGGATGCATTTGATGGAGCATTGTCCTGCATGAAAATCATGTTTTTCTTGAACGATACCGACTTCTTCCTGTACCACTGCTTGAAGAAGTTGTCTTCCAGAAACTAGCAGTAGGTTTGGGAGTTGAGCTTCACTCCATCCTCAACCCGAAAAGGTCTTCTTTGATGATACCAGCCCATACCAGTACCCCACCTCCACCTTGCTGCCATCTGAGTCGGAGTGGAGCTCTCTGCCCTTTACTGATCCAGCCTCCGGCCCATCCATCTGGCCCATCAAGAGTCACTCTCATTTCATCAGTTCATAAAACCTTTGAAAAATCAGTCTTAAGATATTTCTTGGCCCAGTCTTTATCTCATGTTTCTTGTTCAAAGGTGGTCATTGTTCAGCCTTCCTTACCTTGGCCAAGACCCTGAGTATGGCACACCTTGTGCTTTTTGATACTCCAGTAACGTTGTAGCTCTGAAATATGGTCAAATTGGTGGCAAATGGCCTCTTGGCAGCTTCACGCTTGATTTTCCTCAATTCATGGGCAGTTATTTTGCGCCTTTTTTGCCTAACACGCTTCTTGCGACCCCGTTGGCTATTTGCCATAAAACGCTTGATTGTTCGGTGATCACGCTTCAAACGTTTGGCAATTTCAAGACTGCTGCATCCCTCTACATGACATCTCACAATTTTGGACTTTTCAGAGCCCGTCAAATCTCTCTTCTGACCCATTTTGCCAAAGGAAAGGAAGTTGCCTAATAATTAAGCACACCTTATATAGGGTGTTGATATCATTACACCACACCCCTCCTCATTACAGAGATGCACATCACCTGATTTACTTAATTGGTGGTTGGCTCTCAAGCCTATACAGCTTGGAGTAGGACAACATGTATAAAAAGTATCATGTGATAAAAATACTCATTTGCCTAATAATTCTGTACAAAGTGAGTATATATATATATATATATATATATATACAGTACAGACCAAAAGTTTGGACGTACCTTCTCATTGAAACAGTTTTCTTTATTTTCATGACTCTGAAAATTGTAGATTCACATTGAAGGCATCAAAACTATGAATTAACACATGTGGAATGAAATACTTAAAAAAAAAGTGTGAAACAACTGAAAATATGACTTATATTCTAGGTTCTTCAAAGTAGCCACCTTTTACTTTGATTACTGCTTTGCACACTCGTGGCATTCTCTTGATGAGCTTCAAGAGGTAGTCAACGGAAATGGTTTTCCCTTCACTGGTGTGCCCTGTCGGGTTTAATAAGTGGGATTTCTTGCCTTATAAATGGGGTTGGGACCATCAGTTGTGTTGTGCAGAAGTCTGGTGGATACACAGCTGATAGTCCTACTTAATAGACTGTTAGATTTTGTATTATGGCAAGAAAAAAGCAGTCAAGTAAAGAAAAACGAGTGGCCATCATTACTTTAAGAAATGAAGGTCAGTCAGTCTGAAAAATTGGGAAAACTTTGAAAGTGTCCCCAAGTGCAGTGGCAAAACCCATCAAACGCTACAAAGAAACTGGCTCACGTGAGGACTGCCCCAGGAAAGGAAGACCAAGAGTCACCTTTGCTACGGAGGATAAGTTTATCCGAGTCACCAGACTCAGAAATTACAGGTTAACAGCAGCTCAGATTAGAGACCAAGTCAATGCCTCACAGAGTTCTAGCAGCAGACACATCTCTAGAACAACTGTTAAGAGGAGACTTTGTGCAGCAGGCCTTCATGGTAAAATAGCTGCTAGGAAACCACTGCTAAGGACAGGCAACAAGCAAAAGAGACTTGTTTGGGCTAAAAAACACAAGGAATGGATATTAGACCAGTGGAAATCTGTGCTTTGGTCTGATGAGTCCAAATTTGAGATCTCTGGATTCAACCACCGTGTCTTTGTGCGATGCAGAAAAGGTGAACGGATGGACTCTACATGCCTGGTTCCCACCGTGAAGCATGGAGGAGGAGGTGTGATGGTGTGGGGATGCTTTGCAGGTGACAATGTTGGGGATTTATTCAAAATTGAAGGCATACTGAACTAGCATGGCTACCTCAGCATCTTGCAGCGGCGTGCTATTCCATCCGGTTTGCGTTTAGTTGGACCATCATATATTTTTCAACAGGACAATGACCCCAAACACACCTCCAGGCTGCGTAAGGGCTATTTGACTATAAGGAGAGTGATGGGGTGCTAGACCAGATGACCTGGCCTTCACAGTCACGAGACCTGAACCCAATCGAGATGGTTTGGGGTGAGCTGGACCACAGAGTGAAGGCAAAAGGGCCAACAAGTGCTAGGCATCTCTGGGAACTCCTTCAAGACTGTTGGAAGACCATTTCCGGTGACTACCTCTTGAATTTCATCAAGAGAATGCCAAGAGTGTGCAAAGCAGTAATCAAATCAAAAGGTGGCTACTTTGAAGAACCTAGCATATACAGTGCCTTGCAAAACTATTCGACCCCCTTGAATTTTTCATCCTTTTTCCACATTTCAGGCTTCAAACATAAAGATAAAAATTTTTAATGTTATGGTCAAAAATCAACAACATGGAGAGCGTTTGTGAACAGCAGTTTTCAGCTCTTTCCACAGATTCTCGACTGGATTCAGGTCTGGACTGTGACTTGGTCATTCTAACACCTGGATTTGTTTATTTGTGAACCATTTCATTGTAAATTTTGCTTTATGTTTTGGATCATTGTCTTGTTGAAAGACAAATCTCCGTCCCAGTCTCAGGTCTTTTGCAGACTCCAATAGGTTTTCTTCAAGAATGGTCCTGTATTTGGCTCCATCCATCTTCCCATCAATTTTAGCCATCTTCCCTGTCCCTGCTGAAGAAAAGCAGGCCCAAACCATGATGCTGCCCCCACCATGTTTAACAGTGGGGATGGTGTGTTCAGGGTGATGAGCTGTGTTGCTTTTACGACAAACATATCGTTTGGCATTGTGCCCAAATAGTTCGATTTTGGTTTCATCTGAACAGAGCACCTTCCTCCACATGTTTGGTGTGTCTCCCAGGTGGGTTGTGGCAAATTTTAAACGACATTTTTTATGGATATCTTTGAGAAATGGCTTTCTCTTGCCACTCTTCCATAAAGGCAGATTCGTGCAGTGTACGACTGATTGTTGTCCTATACACAGACTCTCCCACCTCAGCTGTAGATCTCTGTAGTTCATCTAGAGTGATCCTGGGCCTCTTGGCTGCATCTCTGATCAGTCTTCTCCTTGTTTGAGATGACATTTTTGAGGGACGGCCAGGTCTTGGTAGATTTGCAGTGGTATGATACTCCTTCCATTTCAATATGATCACTTGCACAGTGCTTCTTGGGATGTTTAAAGTTGTGGAAATCATTTTGTAACCAAATCCGGCTTTAAACTTCTCCACAACAGTATCCTGAACCTGCCTGTTGTGTTCCTTGGTCTTCATGATGCTATCTGTGCTTTAAACAGAACACTGAGACTATCACAGAGCAGGTGCATTTATACGGAGACTTGATTACACACAGGTGGCTTATATTTATCATCATCAGTCATATAGGACAACATTGGATCATTCAGAGATCCTCAATGAACTTCTGGAGTGAGTTTGCTGCACTGAAAGTAAAGGGGCCGAATCAGAGGCATAGCTAGGGGTTCAGCTCAGGGGGGACACAAAACCTGAGTGGGCCCCTAATCAGTATCCCTGATTACAACTACGATGGTGCAGCCCAATTGTGGGTAGAGAGGAACCTGAGCAGATGACTGCGATGTTACTGAAAATAAATCTCTACACAACAGGCCAACACTGATATAATTTTGAACACCATTTAAAGAGTTGCAGTGTATCCATAAAAAAATGCATGCCATCTGGATGTCGGTATGGGATCACCTATTTCTACACAGCCTTAGGGCTCGCTTACATTAGAGTCTATAGCGGACAACTGAGAAATGAGAAAATGTCGCATTGCACTTGGCCAAATGTAAGTCAATATTGCAGGTCTGATCTGCGAGATTTTCCTCAGCTCTAAACAGACTGAGGAAAATAATGGCAGCATACAGCAGAGCCAGAGCCTAATGTTATCAGCATATCGCATCCCATGCTGTCGTATCTTAAGGACCCATTACACGCAACGACATCGCTAACGAGATGTCGCTGGGGTCACGGAATTCGTCATGCACATCCAGCCTTGTTAGCGACGTCGTTGTGTGTGACACGTACGAGCGACCGCTAACGATCCCAAATACTCACCAAATCGTTGATTGTTGACACGTCGTTCATTTTCAAAATATCGTTGCTTGTTCTGGACGCAGGTTGTTCATCATTCCTGAGCCAGTACACATCGCTACGTGTGACACCCCAGGAATGACGAACAACAGCGTACTTGCGTCCTCCGGCAACGAGGTGGGAGTGATGTTTATACGGCTGCTCTTCGCCCCTCTGCTTCTATTGGTGGCCCGCTGTGTGATGTCGCTGTGACGCCGCACGAACCGCCCCCTTAGAAAAGAGGTTGTTCGCCGGCCACATCGACGTCGTTAAGTTCGTGTGACGCGCACTTCCAATATTGTTTGCCACGGGCAGCGATTTGCCCATGACGCACAAACGACGGGGCGGGTGCGATCGCTAGCGACATCGCTAGTGATGTTGCAGCGTGTTAAGCGTCCTTAATGCTATACGCTCATCTGACTCCAGCATTAGACTTGAGTGGACGAGTCTGACCTGACATATAGAAGAAAAAAGTGCATGATGGGATTTTTCTCACACAGATTATAAAAAATAAAAAAAATTGTTCATCTGCAGGGCCCCACTGAATAACATGGATCCGTGTGCTGTCATTGTGATTTTGGTTTTTCACAGACAACACTTGTGCTGAAAATACACTAGTGTGAACACGGCCTAATGGATTGCTCATTCACACGTCAGTGAGTTTTCACTAGAGTTGAGCGCGGATCGAGGTTCTCCAGTTCGCGGTTCGAGTGATTTTAGGGGCTGTTCTAGATAGAACTAGAACTCGAGCTTTTTGCTAAAGGTCGATAGTTCTAGATACGTTCGAGAACGGTTCTAGCAGCAAAAAGACCAGCTAATTACTAGCTGGCTTTCCGCTGTAATAGTGTAAGTCACTCTGTGACTCACACTATTATAAAATTTCAGTGTATAGTGTGCGGGAACAGCGCATTCAGATCACTGCTGTATGGATAATGGCGATCGCCTTTTTTTTTTTTTTTCCTTGTCTTCCTTCCCTAAGCGTGTAGTGGGGCGGGCCAGCATGTCAGCCAATCCCAGACACACACACAGCTAAGTGGACTTTTAGCCAGAGAAGCAACGGCATGTGTGATAGGATGTCCATGTCACATGTCCCTGCATTATAAAAACCAGTATCTGCCCGTCCGGACGCCAATATCTCTTCTGCGTCCTTGGTGTCAGTCACCGCTGGCGCAGCGCCTATCTCCGATACTGCTGTGTACGCTCTATAAACAGCGCTGTACAGCATAGGGATAGCACTTTCTATCAGTCCTTTTAAGGGCTAATATCGGCAGAGTCAGAGCCATAGGTGACAGGTCCGTGAAAACAGAGTTTAACAGCTACACAAGATGACAGCGTCTGTGTAGCTAAGGTCAGGGATTTCCTCGCTGCATTTCCCCATTAGGAGGGATAGAAAGGCAGGCTTCCTTTCCTCTACCCAGAGACCCACAACCCTGCCACTGTACCCTCCTGCCCTTTGCACACTCCAACTCATTGTTACTAAGCCATTATACTAGCAAACACTGAGTGAACTTAGTGGCATCCTAAACGTGGCTGTTGGACTTCTGTATTGTCCCACTAGTGCAAAGATATTTGCAGCACGTCTGCCTGCATTGCACACTCAAACTCATTGTTACTAAACCATTATACTAGCAAACACTGAGTGAACTTAGTGGCATCCTAAACGTGGCTGTTGGACTTCTGTATTGTCCCACGAGTGCAAAGATATTTGCAGCACGTCTGCCTGCATTGCACACTCAAACTCATTGTTACTAAGCCATTATACTAGCAAACACTGAGTGAACTTAGTGGCATCCTAAATGTGGCTGTTGGACTTCTGTATTGTCCCACAAGTGGAAAGATATTTGCAGCACGTCTGCCTGCATTGCACACTCAAACTCAAACTCATTGTTACTAAGCCATTATACTAGCAAACACTGAGTGAACTTAGTGGCATCCTAAACCTGGCTGTTGGACTTCTGTATTGTCCCACAAGTGCAAAGATATTTGCAGCACGTCTGCCTGCATTGCACACTCAAACTCAAACTCATTGTTACTAAGCCATTATACTAGCAAACACTGAGTGAACTTAGTGGCATCCTAAACGTGGCTGTTGGACTTCTGTATTGTCCCACAAGTGCAAAGATATTTGCAGCACGTCTGCCTGCATTGCACACTCAAACTCATTGTTACTAAGCCATTATACTAGCAAACACTGAGTGAACTTAGTGGCATCCTAAACGTGGCTGTTGGACTTCTGTATTGTCCCACTAGTGCAAAGATATTTGCAGCACGTCTGCCTGCATTGCACACTCAAACTCATTGTTACTAAGCCATTATACTAGCAAACACTGAGTGAACTTAGTGGCATCATAAAAGTGGCTGTTGGACTTCTGTATTGTCCCACAAGTGCAAAGAAATTTGCAGCACGTCTGCCTGCATTGCACACTCAAACTCATTGTTACTAAGCCATTATACTAGCAAACACTGAGTGAACTTAGTGGCATCCTAAACGTGGCTGTAGGAATTCTGTATTGTCCCACTAGTGCAAAGATATTTGCAGCACGTCTGCCTGCATTGCACACTCAAACTCATTGTTACTAAGCCATTATACTAGCAAACACTGAGTGAACTTAGTGGCATCATAAAAGTGGCTGTTGGACTTTCAAACTCATTGTTACTAAGCCATTATACTAGCAAACACTGAGTGAACTTAGTGGCATCATAAAAGTGGCTGTTGGACTTCTGTATTGTCCCACAAGTGCAAAGGTATTTGCAGCACGTCTGCCTGCATTGCACACTCAAACTCATTGTTACTAAGCCATTATACTAGCAAACACTGAGTGAACTTAGTGGCATCATAAAACTGGCTGTTGGACTTCTGTATTGTCCCACTAGTGCAAAGATATTTGCAGCACGTCTGCCTGCATTGCACACTCAAACTCATTGTTACTAAGCCATTATACTAGCAAACACTGCTGCCAGTTTAAGGGCCGTAGTTGCATTGTCAGGGATAATTATTGTTGTTTATTCTGCTGTTAATAAAGCTAGACCACCGCTGCAATCTACACCACCTCTCAATTTTTACTACCACATTTTAAGTGCACAATCTTGTCGCTATCAAAATGAGTGGCAAAATGACAGATGCTGGTGGAAAGGGGAAGAGGCGTGTGGGAAAAGGAAAAAAAGGGTTTGTCCGTGGGGAAGGTGGCAAAGCTCCATTAACATCTGCTGAAGATAGACCATCTTCCAGCAAAAGTAAGATGTCTACTACTTACCGTGGACAATCCGATGTGCTCCCTTTTTTACGGACACGAACAACTGGAACAAAGGTAGATGATGACCAAAAAAGGAAAATGCTTGAATGGATCTCAAGTGGTCCAACAAGTGCCCTCTCCGCCACCTCAACTACCGCATCCAAAAAACACCAGTCCTCTGAGTTGTCATCCCAATGAAACTTGCTTTCTCCCAGCTCTGAAGTCTCCATCCGCCCTGCACAGTATGGTGGAACTGAGATGGCTGAGTCTGCAGAGCTGTTCA
Organism: Anomaloglossus baeobatrachus; assembly: GCF_048569485.1. NCBI lineage: Eukaryota > Metazoa > Chordata > Amphibia > Anura > Aromobatidae > Anomaloglossus > Anomaloglossus baeobatrachus. Next base: position 336,314,344 of record NC_134358.1, read on the forward strand.
GTCACACTATAGCCTGGGAATCAGAGGTCTGCTCCCAAGCTACAGTGACTACAGACCAGGAAATGGTCTGCAGTGATGCCCAGAACCTTTGTGACTCTGATTCAGGCCGTGAGTACCAAGTTTCTGAGCATAATGTTGACCCTTTTTCACCGACTGTAACACCTGTTGTTATAGACAATGAGGAACATACTGATGACGATGAGACGCAGATACCAGATTGGGATGACAACTTAAATATTCGGTCAGGGCAAGAAGAGGCTCGGTCTGAGGGTGAGGGGAGTGCAAACACAACAATTGATGAGGAAGTTCTAGATCCCACCTACTGTCAACCCACAGTCAGGCACTCGAGGAGGTGAACAGAGGTGGTGGAGGAGCATGCAACCGACGATGAAGTTACCTTGCGCCTTCCTGGACAGAGTAGGAGTACTGGTAGCACGTCTACAACTGCATTCTCAGCCACCACTGTGCCTCTGAGCACTAGTCGGGGTGGATCAGCAGGTCGCATGCCCTCTAAGCCTTGCCTAGCCTGGTCCTTTTTTGACATAGCAAAAGATCGCCCAAATTATGTGATCTGTAAAATTTGTCATGATTCAGTTAGTAGAGGTCAAAACCTCAGCAGTTTGACAACTTCTTCCATGAATCGTCACATGAATAAATATCATATGTCCCGGTGGGAAGCTCACCGTGCTGCAATGCGGCCTAGCGGAGCGAACCATCCACCGCCTGCCCCTTCTAGTGCATCCGCGCGCTCTTCATCTTCTAGGACTGTGGGGACAGCTGTCATACCTGGTTTTCCATGCACAACTTCCACCACTGTAACCGCAACAGGCAGTTTGCTTGGTAGGTCGTCAGTTGGTTTGGAAGGGGAAACAAGTACGTGTGTACAGCTCTCTCAGACATCGATAGCACCAACGTTGGATGAAGGCGACATCATGTCTACGCCTGCACTTTCCTCACAAAGCTGCATTTTTCCAGGACACCCTACTCAACACTGTGTACACACAGCAGCCAGATCTCTGTCCCTCAGAAGTGGACAAATAAAAGGCCATTTCCTGCGACCCATGACAAAGCTAAGAGGTTGACTTTATCCCTCTGTAAGCTCTTGGCTACCGAAATGCTGCCTTTCCGCCTGGTGGACACACAGGATTTTAGAGACCTTATGTCTGTCGCTGTGCCCCAGTACCAGATGCCCAGTCGCCACTACTTCTCAAAGAAAGGTGTGCCCGCGCTACACCAGCATGTCGCACACAACATCACCGCTTCCTTGAGAAACTCTGTGTGTCGAAGGGTGCATTTCACCACCGATACTTGGACCAGTAAGCATGGACAGGGACGTTACATGTCGCTGACTGGACACTGGGTAACTATGGTGATAGATGGTGAAGGGTCTGCTGCACAAGTCTTGCCGTCCCCACGACTTGTGTGTCAATCCTCTGTCTGTCCAAGTTCCGCCACTGCTTCTGCCTCCCCCACCTCATCTGGGTCCTCCACCTCCGCCCCAAGCCTGCCTGGTCAGGCCACCAGCGTTCGCACTGCGCAGAATGAATCATGCACCCCTCATTACTATGCTGGCAGCAGAGCGCAACGGCATCAGGCAGTCTTTAGCTTGACATGTCTTGGAAATAGGAGTCACACAGCGGCTGAGTTGTGGGCAGCTCTGGAGACTGAGTTTAATAAATGGTTGTCTCCACTCCACCTGCAGCCTGGTAAGGCCGTGTGCGACAATACTGCAAACCTGGGTGCGGCCCTTCGCCTGGGCAAGGTGACACACGTGCCTTGTATGGCTCACGTGTTGAACCTTGTTGTCCAGCAATTTTTAACACACTATCCCAGCCTAGATGGCCTTATGACCAGGGCACGAAAACTGTCTGCTCACTTCCGCCGTTCAACCGCCGCAGCTGAGCGACTTGCATCGCTCCAGAAGTCTTTTGGCCTGCCGGTTCATCGCCTGAAAAGCGATGTGCCAAAACGCTGGAATTCGACTCTCCACATGTTACAGCGACTGTGGCAGCACCGCCGAGCCCTGGTGCAATACGTCATGACGTATAGCCTGGGCCAACGAGATGCAGAGGTGGGGCAGATCACCCTGATGGAGTGGTCTCAGATCAAGGACCTATGCACCCTTCTGCACAGTTTCGACATGGCGACGAATATGTTTAGCGCTGACAATGTCATTATCAGCATGACAATTTCAGTCATTTACATGCTGGAGCACACGCTAAACACTATTCGGAGTCAGGGGGTGAGACAACAGGAAGGGGAGGAACTACAGGAGGATTCATATGCGCAAGACACAACAACATCACCAAGGTCCAGACGTTCATCATCACCAACGCGGCAGGCATGGGACCATGGGGGACAGGGATCAACAAGGGCGCATGGTAGCAGGCGAAATGTTGAGGAAGGTGCAGGAGAACATGAAGAAATGGATGACGAACTGTCCATGGACATGGAAGACTCAGCGGATGAGGGAGACCTTGGTCAAATTTCAGTTGAAAAAGGTTGGGGGGAGATGTCAAAGGAAGAAAGAACGGTTAGCACCTCTATGCCACAAACACAGCGTGGACTTGGTCCGCATGGCTGCGCAAGACACATGAGCGCCTTCTTGCTGCACTACCTCCAACATGACCCTCGTATTGTCAAAATTAGAAGTGATGATGACTACTGGCTTGCCACACTATTAGATCCCCGGTACAAGTCCAAATTTTGTGCCATAATTCCAGCCATAGAAAGGGACGCACGTATGCAGGAGTATCAGCAGAAGCTGTTACTCGATCTTAGCTTGGCTTTTCCACCAAACAACCGTGCAAGTGCAGGAAGTGAATCTCACAGTTGTAACTTGACAAACATGGGACGGTCTCGTCATCTTTAACAGTCTACCCGTACCAGTAGCACCGTATCTGGTGCTGGTAACAGCAATTTTATTGAATCTTTTCATCATTTTTTTAGACCGTCCTTTGCAAGGCCACCAGAGACAACAAGTCTGACACATAGTCAACGTCTGGAGAGGATGATACAGGAGTATCTCCAAATGAACATTGATGCCATGACTTTGCAAATGGAGCCTTGCTCATTTTGGGCTTCAAATCTTGAAAAATGGCCAGAGCTCTCCAGTTACGCCTTGGAGATTTTGTCGATTCCAGCTGCCAGCGTTGTCTCTGAACGTGTCTTCAGTGCTGCTGGGTGTGTGCTGACAGATAAGCGCACGCGTCTGTCCAGTGACAATGTGGACAGACTAACGTTCATCAAAATGAACAAGTCATGAATCCACAAGGAATTTACTACCCCTGTGTCATCCTGGGGAGAGAAAATGCTTGTGGATTTGGAATGTGCTTGATGCAAATCAAAACATCCTGTTTGCAACTAGGGCACAAGTGCTGCCACTGATGGGGTGTCTGTGTGGCCCAATTTTTGGAAAAAAGGGAGACTCCGCTTGGAGTAACCCTTGCTTACATTGTTTTTAAAAATGATCCAAGATGAACAAGTCATGGTTCAGCAAAGACTTTATCTACCTACCCCAGTGTAATCCTGGGGACGGCTAAGGATGGCGTATTTTTGAATGTGCTTGATGCAAATCTAGCTGTGATGTGTACAACTGGGGTACAACTGCTGCCACTGATGGGGTGTCTGTGTGGCCCAATTTTTGGAAAAAAAGGGAGACTCCGCTTGGAGTAACCCTTGATTGCTGTGTTTTTTTAAAAGGAGCCAAGATGAACAAGTCATGGTTCAGCAAAGACTTTATCTACCTACCGCGGTGTCATCCTGGGGACGGTTAAGGATGGCGTATTTTTGAATGTGCTTGATGCAAATCTAGCTGTGAAGTGTACAACTGGGGCACAACTGCTGCCACTGACGGGGTGTCTGTGTGGCCCAATTTTTGGAAAAAAGGGAGACTCCGCTTGGAGTAACCCTTGATTGCTGTGTTTTTTTAAAAGGAGCCAAGATGAACAAGTCATGGTTCAGCAAAGATTTTATCTACCTACCCCGGTGACATGCTGGGGACGGTTAATTATGGCGTATTTTTGAATGTGCTTGATGCAAATCTAGCTGTGAAGTGTACAACTGGGGCACAACTGCTGCCACTCATGGGGTGTCTGTGTGGCCCAATTTTTGGAAAAAAGGGAGACTCCGCTTGGAGTAACCCTTGATTGCTGTGTTTTTTTAAAAGGAGCCAAGATGAACAAGTCATGGTTCAGCAAAGACTTTATCTACCTAACCCGGTGTCATGCTGGGGACGGTTAATTATGGCGTATTTTTGAATGTGCTTGATGCAAATCTAGCTGTGAATTGTACAACTGGGGCACAACTGCTGCCACTGATGGGGTGTCTGTGTGGCCCAATTTTTGGAAAAGAGGGAGACTCCGCTTGGAGTAACCCTTGATTGCTGTGTTTTTTTAAAAGGAACCAAGGTGAACAAGTCATGGTTCAGCAAAGACTTTGCTACCTACCCCGGTGTCATCCTGGGGACGGTTAATTATGGCGTATTTTTGAATGTGCTTGATGCAAATCTAGCTGTGAAGTGTACAACTGGGGCACAACTGCTGCCACTGACGGAGTGTCTGTGTGGCCAAATTTTTGTAAAAAAGGGAGACTCCGCTTGGAGTAACCGTTGATTGCTGTGTTTTTTTAAAAGGAGCCAAGATGAAAAAGTCATGGTTCAGCAAAGATTTTATCTACCTACCCCGGTGACATGCTGGGGACGGTTAATTATGGCGTATTTTTGAATGTGCTTGATGCAAATCTAGCTGCGAAGTGTACAACTGAGGCACAACTGCTGCCACTGATGGGGTGTCTGTGTGGCCCAATTTTTGGAAAAAAGGGAGACTCCGCTTGGAGTAACCCTTGATTGCTGTGTTTTTTTAAAAGGAGCCAAGATAAACAAGTCATGGTTCAGCAAACACTTTATCTACCTACCCCGGTGTCATGCTGGGGACGGTTAATTATGGCGTATTTTTGAATGTGCTTGATGCAAATCTAGCTGTGAAGTATACAACTGGGGCACAACTGCTGCCACTGATGGGGTGTCTGTGTGGCCCAATTTTTGGAAAAAAGGGAGACTCCGCTTGGAGTAACCCTTGATTGCTGTGTTTTTTTAAAAGGAGCCAAGATGAACAAGTCATGGTTCAGCAAAGACTTTGCTACCTACCCCGGTGTCATCCTGGGGACTGTTAAAGATGGCGTATTTTTGAATGTGCTTGATGCAAATCTAGCTGTGAAGTGTACAACTGGGGCACAACTGCTGCCACTGACGGGGTGTCTGTGTGGCCCAATTTTTGGAAAAAAGGGAGACTCCGCTTGGAGTAACCCTTGATTGCTGTGTTTTTTTAAAAGGAGCCAAGATGAACAAGTCATGGTTCAGCAAAGATTTTATCTACCTACCCCGGTGACATGCTGGGGACAGTTAATTATGGCGTATTTTTGAATGTGCTTGATGCAAATCTAGCTGTGAAGTGTACAACTGGGGCACAACTGCTGCCACTGATGGGGTGTCTGTTTGGTCCAATTTTTGGAAAAAAGGGAGACTCCGCTTGGAGTAACCCTTGATTGCTGTGTTTTTTTAAAAGGAGCCAAGATGAACAAGTCATGGTTCAGCAAAGACTTTGCTACCTACCCCGGTGTCATCCTGTGGACGGTTAAGGATGGCGTATTTTTGAATGTGCTTGATGCAAATCTAGCTGTGAAGTGTACAACTGGGGCACAACTGCTGCCACTGATGGGGTGTCTGTGTGGCCCAATTTTTGGAAAAAAGGGAGACTCCGCTTGGAGTGCGAGACACATAAATCCGGAGAGCACGCACCAGATCCAGAGTATGCAGCGCTTTCTCAAAGCGATGAACAGGGGCCGGACAGAAGGAAGGCAAGGAAATATCCTGGTTAAGGTGGAAGGGATAGACCACCTTAGGAAGAAAGTCCGGGGTCGGACGGAGAACTACCTTGTCTTGGTGAAAAACCAAAAAAGGTGACTCCGAGGAGAGCGCAGCCAAATCAGAGACTCTCCTGAGAGAAGTTATGGCAACTAGAAAGGCCACCTTTTGAGAAAGACGAAGAAACCTCCCTAAGGGGCTCGAAAGGGGGTTTCTGCAATACCGTGAGGACCAAGTTAAGGTCCCAGGGATCCAAGGGCCGCCAATAAGGCGGAATGATGTGAGACGCACCTTGCATGAAGGTGCGGACCTGAGCCAGCCGGGCGAGACGCCGCTGGAACAGCACTGATAGAGCTGAGACTTGTCCCTTGAGAGAGTTGAGGGACAGTCCTAGCTGCAGACCGGACTGTAAAAAAAATAGAAGGGTTGGCAACGAGAATGGCCAAGGGGAATGGCCGGAAGAGCGACACCAGGACAGGAAAATTTTCCAAGTCCTGTGATAGATCTTGACGGAGGAAGACTTACGGGCCCGAGTCATAGTGGAGATGACTTCAGGAGGAATACCAGAAGCCGTCAAAATCCAGGACTCAAGAGCCACGCCGTCAATTTGAGTGCCGCAGAATTCGGGCAAAAAAATGGACCTTGCGAGAGCAGGTCTGGACGGTCCGGAAGATGCCACGGCATCTCCACGGACAGTTGGAGCAGGTCCGGATACCAAGCTCGCCTGGGCCAGTCCGGTGCAATGAGGATGACTCGACGGCCCTCCATTCTGATCTTGCGCAGGACTCTGGGCAAGAGAGCTAGAGGGGGAAACACGTAGGACAGACGAAACTGGGACCAGTCTTGAACCAGAGCGTCCGCGGCGAAGGCCTGAGGATCGTGGGAGCGAGCCACGTAAACCGGAACCTTATTGTTGTGACGGGATGCCATTAGATCCACGTCCGGAGTGCCCCACTTGCGGCAGATTGACTGAAACACTGCCGGGTGCAGGGACCACTCGCCACCGTCCACGGATTGACGGCTGAGATAATCTGCCTCCCAGTTTTCTACGCCAGGGATGTGGACTGCGGATATGGTGGACTTGGAGTCCTCCACCCATTGAAGAATGCGTTGGACCTCCAACATTGCCAGGCGGCTGCGTGTCCCGCCTTGGTGATTGATGTAGGCAACCGCTGTCGCGTTGTCTGACTGGACTCGAATGTGCCTCCCCGCCAACAGGTGGTGAAAGGCTAGGAGAGCTAGAAGCACAGCTCTGGTTTCCAGCACATTGATTGAAAGGAATGACTTGGACGGAGTCCAAGTGCCCTGTGCTCTGTGGTGGAGATGTACCGCTCCCCAGCAGGATAGGCTGGGATCCGTGGTGAGAATCACCCAGGACGGAGTCAGGAAGGAGCGCCCTTGGGACAAGGAGAGGGGTCGAAGCCACCACTGAAGAGAGCTCCTGGTCCGTGGCGACAGAGCCACTAACCTCTGTAAGGAGGAAGGCCGCTTGTCCCAACAGTGGAGAATGTCCAGCTGCAGAGGACGCAGATGGAACTGGGCAAAGGGAACCGCCTCCATGGAGGCCACCATTTGACCCAGCACCTGCATCAGGCGCCTGAGGGAATAACGGCGGGGCCTCAGGAGAGAGCGCACCGCTAGCCGGAGAGACTGCTGTTTGATTAAGGGCAACTTCACAAGTGCCGGCAAAGTCTCGAACTGCATCCCTAGGTACGTGAGGCTCTGGGTCGGAGTCAGAGTGGATTTGGGAAGATTGACAATCCACCCGAATTGGGCTAGGGTGGCGAGAGTGAGCGAAACACTCCGCTGACAGTCTGCGCTGGATGGACCCTTGACCAGAAGGTCATCCAGATAAGGAAGCACTGCTAACCCCTGGAGGTGCAGGACCGCAATCACTGCCGCCATGACCTTGGTGAGTACCCGAGGGGCCGTGGCTAACCCGAAGGGGAGAGCCACGAATTGGAAATGATCCTCTCCTATCGCAAAACGTAACCAACACTGATGTGACACTGCGATTGGCACATGTAGATAGGCATCTCTGATGTCGATGGACGCCAGGAAATCCCCTTGGGTCATAGAGGCAATGACTGATCGCAGAGACTCCATGCGAAAATGCCGCACCCGGACATGCTTGTTGAGAAGCTTGAGATCCAGGATGGGCCGGAAGGTACCGTCCTTTTTTGGAACTAGGAAGAGATTTGAGTAAAAACCTCTGCACCGTTCCTGAGCGGGAACTGGGACAATCACTCCGTTTGCCTGCAAGGACGCCATGGCCTGTGAGAAGGCGGCGGCCTTGGAGCAGGGTGGAGTTGAGAGAAAAAATCTGTTTGGCGGGCTGGAAGAGAATTCTATCCTGTAGCCGTGAGATATGATGTCTCTCACCCACTGATCGGAGACTTGCTTTAACCAAGCGTCGCCAAAGTGGGAGAGCCTGCCACCGACTAAGGACGTGGCTGGAGCGGCCCGAGAGTCATGAGGAAGCTGCCTTAGTGGCAGAACCTCCTGCGGTCTTCTGCGGATGCGCTTTTGGGCGCCAGTTGGATTTCTGATCCTTGGCTGAGTTAGCGGACGAGGCGGAAGGCTTAGAGGATGACCAGTTGGAGGAACGAAAGGAACGAAACCTCGATTGATTCCTACCCTGGGCGGGTTTCCTGGTCTTGGTTTGTGGCATGGAAGTACTCTTCCCGCCAGTAGCTTCTTTAATGATTTCATCCAGCTGTTCACCAAACAGCCGTGAACCAGCAAAAGGGAGCCCAGCAAGAAACTTCTTGGAAGAAGCATCTGCCTTCCACTCTCGAAGCCACAAAATCCTGCGGATAACAAGAGAATTAGCTGAAGCCACCGCAGTGCGGTGAGCAGCCTCTAGCATGGCAGACATGGCATAAGATGAAAAAGCTGAAGCCTGAGAAGTTAAGGTAACCATCTCAGGCATTGATTCCTTGGTGAGGGAATGCATCTCCTCTAGAGAAGCAGAGATGGCTTTGAGAGCCCACACTGCTGCAAAAGTCGGGGAAAACGCGGCCCCCGCAGCTTCATACAGAGATTTGGCCAGAGGGTCAATCTGATGGTCAGTGGAATCCTTAAGTGAGGTGCCGTCAGCCACCGACACAACGGTCCGGGCTGAGAGCCTAGACACCGGAGGGTCTACCTTTGGGGAGTGAGACCACTCCTTGACCACCTCAGGTGGAAATGGAAACCGGTCATCAGAACCACACTTTGGAAAGCGTTTGTCAGGGCAGGTCCTGGGTTTGGTCACAGCGGTCTGAAAACTGGAGTGGTTAAAGAACACACTCTTTACTCTCTTAGGCGAGGTAAACTGATGTTTTTCTGCCAAAGAGAGTTGCTCATCTGACACTGGCGGATTGAGATCCAGCACAGAATTAATAGAAGCAATCAAATCACTAAGATCTGAGTCACCCTCAGAGAAATCGAAGGGATACATAGCCTCCGAGCCCCCAGTGAGGGCATCCTCCTCATCTTGAGAGTCAGCTCTTGAGACAGAGCCGTGGGACGGGGAGGGGGAGGAAACCCTGCGACTTCTCTTAGAAGGACGGGTCTGGGATCAGATGATGAATCCTCCGTGAGCTCCGATGGACGGAGGTCAGGGGATAGGAATCCTCTGTCAAGAGTATTAGAGGCACCCTGTGAGGGGGGCTGATGCATATTCATCAAAGTCCTGGACAAAAGTCCCATGGACTCAGCAAATGACTGGGATATGGACCTAGAAAAGGACTCTACCCAGGCCGGGGGTTCAGTCACAGGTGCAGCAGCAGCCTGAGAGACCACTGGGGGTGAGACTCCAGGCTGTGGCACCGCCAAGTTAGAGCAATCATCACAGTGTGGATAAATGCTCGGCTCAGGCTGCAGGAGCTTACATGCAGTACATGCAGAATAAAGCTTTGGAGCCTTGCTCCTTGTGTGAGACATGCTGCTGGAGTGGGGGCTTTGCAGAGAATGAACCCCAGGGAGAATATACAGAGGTCCACAACCGGAGACCGGCTGTGGCTTACCAGACCACTGAGCGCGGTGTTGTGTGCCCTCCAGATCCCGAAGCCCGGTCCCCCAGTAGCAGCACCTCAGCAAAGATGCAGAATGCAGGATGTCCCAGAGCAGAGTGAACTCTGCCAGAGAAACCGGAGCGAAGAGAGGGGGCGGGACTAGGGGGCGTTCCTATAAAAGAGCGGGAACTGGAGGGCTATAGAGACCTGCAGGGAAGGAGGGACGCCCCAGCAGTGGGGAGTGTCCCTCCCCTGTGTAGAACGGCCACCGGGAGGAGCCGAACCTGTCCCTCTGCATGAGTGACATGCGAGGGCAGGAAAATGAAACTAGGCCTCCGGCGAAGCCGGGGCCTAAATTTAAGCGGCGAGGCCGACAAGCAGGCACCATCGGCACGGTTCTCAGGCAAAAGCTAGAGAACCCGCCGGAAAAGTTAAAACAATCACATACAGCATACTCTCCCCTTACAATAAAGAACCGGGACCCCCAACATAAACGTCTCAGGTACTTAGCTGCTGAGACGCAGGGCCATGTCCCTGGGGATGAGTGCTCCGGTCCAACAGAATCCTCAAGGGGCTGTGGATGGAGACCGGACTCCTGCCAGGCATGGAGACTGTGCTGGCTCCCACTTCAAGCCAGAGCCCAGAAGGGATGGTGAAGGAGAACGGCATGTAAGGCTGCAGCCTTGTAAATCAACCTTAACAACACCGCCGACACAGTGGGGTGAGAAGGGACATGCCGGGAGTCCAGACATGGACCCGCTTTTCTTCAAACTCTTTCCAAAAGTCAAACAAATCAGATGAGAATGCATGTGTGGATGTATGCCTCCTGACACAAAGCGATAAACTGCCTAGGACTGGCTACCAGGGGGTGTATAAACTCAGAGGGAGGAGCTACACTTTTAAGTGTAGTACTTTGTGTGTCCTCCGGAGGCAGAAGCTAAACACCCATGGTCTGGGTCTCCCAAAGGAACGATAAAGAAAAGGGAGACTCCGCTTGGAGTAACCCTTGATTGCTGTGTTTTTTTAAAAGGAGCCAAGATGAACAAGTCATGGTTCAGCAAAGACTTTGCTACCTACCCCGGTGTCATCCTGGGGACGGTTAAGGATAGCGTATTTTTGAATGTGCTTGATGCAAATCTAGCTGTGAAGTGTACAACTGGGGCACAAGTGCTGCCACTGAAGGGGTGGGTGTCTGTGTGGCCCAATTTTTGGAAAAAGGGAGACTCCTCTTGGAGTCACCTTGCGGTGTTTTACATGATTTTAGAAGGGCGTGCCATGCCTATATCTGTGTCTCCTCCTCTTTTTCCTTGTCCAGCTCTTTTGTTTTCGCATGAGTATATGTCCTTGTCACTTTCCCATGTGTTTGTGTTGTGTTGTGAGTTGTTTGTCACCTTTTGGACACCTTTGAGGGTGTTTTCTAGGTGTTTTTATGTGTTTGTGAATGCCTGCCATTGTTTCCTATGCGGTTCGAGTTCGGTTCGTCGAACGTTCGACGAACCGAATTCGAACGGGACCTCCGTTCGACGAACCGAACTCGAGCCGAACCACGACCGGTTCGCTCATCTCTAGTCTTCACATACAGAAATAACAGTCTGTGTTTCATCAGTTTGGTCACTGACAATTTTTGCTCTCAGTTTCTGCAGTTTTTTCTTGGAAAATGGAAGGAGGTTTCTCCAGGTTCTACTATTACTCTTTTAAAAAACGTACAGCAGGCAGGTGCATCTGAGTGCTGCTCAATTTCTTCACGGATTCATAGACTTTATTTATTACATCCTTTGGATCAAAATCAGACAAGCCTCTGTGATTTTGTGTGAACCACTAAGGCTATGTTCACACACTGCATCTTGTGAGGTCACAAAGATGCACTTAAATGGGAGCTCCCTGCTCCCCACTCCCTCCTCCCTCACAGCACAGAGCGTCGCGTCTCTTGCTTGCAGCGTTCTACTGTGAGGGAGGAGGGAGGGAGGAGCAGGGAGCAGATGGGCTGCGACAGCTGTGAAACAACGCCCACAGCTCAGTGAGTCAGGAAGACTGCAGCCGGCTGCACGGATGTGACGTGTGCGGCACTTGACGGGAACGTCACTGGATCGGGAACAGCGGTCTGCAATAGCGCCTCTCACAGGCACTATTGTCAACACAAGGTATTTGAGAGAAACATTGTTTCTCAATATAATATCAAACTAGACAATAAAAAATATGGGGAAACCACCCCTTTAAATGCATGCATTTCCTTCTCCCAGCAAAGTCTATGAGATTTCTATTTTGCTGTCTACATAGTGCATCTTTTGTTGGCTGCATCTTGGCTGCGTTTTTGAAGATGCAGCATGTCAATTCTTATTACATTTCTCCAGCATTTTTGAGCCCTTCCAGTCAATAGATTTGACTTTAAAAATGCATTGGGCAAAATGCGGTAAAAATGCGTTTTTGCTGCAGATGTGTTTTTTGTGCGTTTTTGGGGGCCAAAAATGCTGCATCTTTGTACTTACAAAAGATGCACTGTGTGAACATAGCCTTAAGGCCCTGTCACACACAGAGATAAATCTGTGGCAGATCTGTGGCAGATCTGTGGCAGATCTGTGGCAGATCTGTGGTTGCAGTGAAATTGTGGACATTCAGTGCCAGCTTTGTGGCTGTGTACAAATGGAACAATATGTCCATGATTTCACTGCAAATACAGATCTGCCAAAGATTTATCTCTGTGTGTGACGGGGCCCTTAGTCTTCAAAATTATATGGACATGTGATCAGCCCCATAGACTCTCATATTTACAAGTTCTATCTGTGAAAAACACAGATAAAACTCAGATGAGAAAAATTGACATCAGAATGAGGCCTCAGAGAGAAGTCAGCGAACACAAGAGCCAGCCGGGTCTCTACAGTGAGGATCTGTGTAACGTCTAATCCTGTCCCCACTTATTGAGCTACACACCCAGGGCACACCCCGCTATAGTGACCACTCTGGCCCCATACAGACCACCATCCACATGATGAGGTCTAATAACTCAGGGATAAATCTGTAAGGATAAAATTACACGTGAGGTACAGACTGGGAAACAACTGATGAGTCTGGCAGTGACTATTTCACTGATCATGAGAACAATGCAGCAGCCAATCAGTGAGGTCAGCAGCTCTGAGCGGAGCAGTCAGTCTACATTTTTGATTTGTTTTTTTGATTTACATTGGCAGAGCTCACTGATTGGCTGCTGCACTGTCATCGTGCCATCAGCGAAACGTTCAATACAACACACTAGCGGCAGAGACTGGCCAGTAGACCCAGGGATGGGGAGGACAGCACGGTTTGTATTTTTTTATATTGAAGTGCGCTCTTAGACGAAGATTAACTAAAGGTGAAAAACCCCTTTAAGGTTTTCATAGGAGTAACTATGACTGGAGCCATTTTCTTATGGCCACAGTTCAGTACAGTACAGGAGCACCATACAGCAGGCATCAGTATACAGTGTCAGGACAGGAGCACCGTGCAGCAGTTATCTGTATACAGATACTGCACAGTCCATGAGCTGGAGGAACTGACAGGACAGAGTGACGGGCCGGATTAACTGGGTAGATAAGCAAGGCAATGTTACAGACTTGCACATCTCTGAGCCCCCCCTCCCCCACCATCAGGTGCAGACACAGGTCAAGGGTCACTATTCTTGACTTTCAGGGCCCTGAGGCCCTTTGCACTGCACAGGGAGAGAGGGGGAATTCTATCACAGATATGAATTAAGGAACATGACAGATGTTCTCCAGTCCTCACATGAAACAATCACTTCTTCAGAGAAGAGCTGTCCTGAGTCTCCTGCCCTCCCCTCCCCTCATCCTCAGTGCTGTCCTGAGTCTCCTGCACTCGCCCCTCAGTGCTGTCCTGAGTCTCCTGCCCTCCCCCCTCAGTGCTGTCCTGAGTCTCCTGCACTCCCCTCCCCCCTCAGTGCTGTCCTGAGTCTCCTGCCCTCCCCCCTCAGTGCTGTCCTGAGTCTCCTGCCCTCACCCCTCAGTGCTGTCCTGAGTCTCCTGCCCTCCCCCCTCAGTGCTGTCCTGAGTCTCCTGCCCTCCCCCTCAGTGCTGTCCTGTGTCTCCTGCCCTCCCCCCTCAGTGCTGTCCTGAGTCTCCTGCCCTCCCCTCCCCCTCACTGCTGTCCTGAGTCTCCTGCCCTCCCCTCCCCCTTAGTGCTGTCCTGAGTCTCCTGCACTCCCCCTCAGTGCTGTCCTGAGTCTCCTGCCCTCACCCCTCAGTGCTGTCCTGAGTCTCCTGCCCTCCCCCCTCAGTGCTGTCCTGAGTCTCCTGCCCTCCCCCTCAGTGCTGTCCTGTGTCTCCTGCCCTCCCCCCTCAGTGCTGTCCTGAGTCTCCTGCCCTCCCCTCCCCCTCACTGCTGTCCTGAGTCTCCTGCCCTCCACTCACCAGAAGCACAGCCTGCAGTGTGTGTGCACAGCTGCTGTACTCTTCTGTCTGGCAGCAGCAGTCACTGATCTGCAGATGCTGATTGGAGGCGCAGAGCTTACTTCTCCTTAGTGCTGACATTCTCCTTCAAGATTCCTGTGTGAGATTGGAGCATTGCATTTTGATTGGAGGAGCCACCCACGGCAGCCCCCTGCTGACTGATGTTTCACCTATCAGCGCTTTGCTTTCATTTTCTCCTGCTCTCTCAATGCAGCCTGATCTCTCTGACACCCTGCCCTCTCCCGCAAATGCCGGATTTACTAACTACTTTTCCCTGCACTTCCACAGCTACAGGTGGGCCCCTCTGTGCCCCCCTGCTAGCTACGCTACTGGGCCGAACAATATTGCACGCCCCACTTTTCAGTTTATTTTTTTTTTTACAAACGTTTAAAATAAGCAATACATTTCGTTCAACTTCACAATTGTGTCCCACTTGTTGTTGATTCTTCACCATAAAATTTTAATTTTTATCTTTATGTTTGAAGCCTGAAATGTGGGAAAAGTTCAAGGGGGACGAATACTTTTGCAAGGCACTGTATGACATATTATCAGTTGTTTCACACTTTTTTGTTAAGTATTTCATTCCACGTGTATTAATTCATAGTTTTGATGCCTTCAATGTGAATCTACAATTTTCAGAGTCATGAAAATAAAGAAAACTCTTTGAATGAGAAAGTGTGTCCAAACCTTTGGTCTGTACTATATATACACAGTTGAAAGCAGAAGTCAGAAGTTTACATACACTATCTGAAAAGATACATCTGCATGTTTTTCTCACTATCTGACATGAAGTCAGAACAAACCTTTCCCATTTTAGGTCAATTAGGATTACCAAAATTATTTATATTTGCCAAATGCCAAAATAATGAGAAAGAGAGAATGTTTACACTGAGTATTATGCTTTTAAACAATATGGGACAGCCCATATAATGATATTATGTCTTTGGAACATCTGAGTTAATTAGAAACAATGTTTGTGTTCTTTTGCCCATATTAATCTTTTCCTTTTATTAGCCAGTCTCAGATATGGCTTTTTCTTTGCTACTCTGCCCTGAAGGCCAGCATCCCGGAGTCGCCTCTTCACTATAGACGTTGACACTGGCGTTTTGCGGGTACTATTTAAAGAAGCTGCCAGTTGAGGACCTGTGAGGCGTCGATTTCTCAAACTAAAGACTCTAATGTACTTGTCTTGGTGCTCAGTTGTGCAATGGGGCCTCCCACTTCTCTTTCTACTCTGGTTAGAGCCTGTTTGTGCTCTCCTCTGAAGGGAGTAGTACACACCATTGTAGGAAATCTTCAGTTTCTTGGTAATTTCTTGCATGGAATATCCTTCATTTCTAAGAACAAGAATAGAATGTCGAGTTTCACATGAAAGCTCTTCTTTTCTGGCCATTTTGAGAGTTTAATGGAACCAACAAATGTAATGCTCCAGATTCTCAACCAGCTCATAGGAAGGTAGGTTTTATAGCTTCTCTAATAAGCAAAGCAGTTTTCAGCTGTGGTAACATACTTGCACAAGGGTTTTCAAGGGATTTCTAAACATCCATTAGCCTTCTAACACAGTAAGCAAACACAATGTAACATTAGAACACTGGAGTGGTGGTTGTTGGAAATGGGCCTCTATATACCTAAGTAGATATTGCATTAAAAAACAGACGTTTGCAGCTAGAATAGTCATTTACCACATTAACAATGTATAAAGTGTATTTCTGTTTAATTTAATGTTAGCTTCATTGAAAAAAAATGTTCTTTTCTTTCAAAAATAAGGAAATATCTAAGTGACCCTAAAGTTTTGAACTGTAATGTATATATATATATATATATATATATATATATATATATATATATATGTGTATATATATATATATATGTATATATATATATATATATATACACATACATACATATATTTTAGCAATTTGGTCATTCATTTTTAAAATAAAGTTTTAAAAATACTTACCAGCTAACATTAATGCTCGAACACAATCTGTTCTGCCTTGAATTGCTGCTTTCATTAATGCAGTAAATCCATGAATATTTCTTCTCTCCAGGTCCAAATCAGGATAATAGTTCAACAAATAGTTTGTGATTGTTACATGCCCTAGAAGATTAAATACATACATTCAAGAAATATCCAAAAAACAGTCTAGAAAATTGTAATATAAATACAATATTTATCATGCTATATATTCTATAAATGCTGACAATTGCGCCTACTCCTGTATACCTGAAGCAGTAGTTGATTAAGTCGCGCAGCCTATCAAAGTGTGCTACAGAAAACATAACGCAAATAACACTAAGGCTATGTTCACACACTGCATCTTTTACTGCGTTTTTGGTGCATTTTTGAGGTCACAAAGATGCACCTAATGCATGCATTTCCTTCTCCTAGCAAAGTCTACGAGATTTCTATTTTGCTGTGTACACAGTGCATCTTTTTTTGGCTGTATCTTGATTGCATTTTTGAAGATGCAACCAAGATGCAGTATGTCAATTATTTTTGCATTTTTACAGCATTTTAGAGCCCTTCCAGTCAATAGTTTAAAAAACGCTTTGAGCAAAATGTGTTTTTGATGCGTTTTTGCCGCAGGTGCGTTTTTTGGGGGCCAAAACCGCTGCATCTTTGTGGTTAAGAAAAGATGCAGTGTGTGAACATGGCCTAAAGCTATGTGCACATGCTGCATCTTTGTGGTGATTACAAAGATGCACGTTTTTGGTCCCAAAAAAAACGCTCCTTCGGCATGCTTTTTTTTGCCTCGTTTTACTGCGTTTTTAACAGCATTTTTGCCCAGTGCATTTTTTAAGTCAAATCTATTAACTAGAAGGGCTTAAAAACGCTGGCAGAAAGAATTGACATGCTGCATCTTTAGGCTATGTGCGCACGCTGCGTTTTTTTGACGCTGCGTCTTTGGCCGCTAAAACCGCACAAAAACGCACCTGTGTCGAAAAAACGCATCAAAAAAAGCATGCGTTTTTACTGCGATTTGGTGCGGTTTTGGCTGCGTTTTGCTGCGTTTTTGATCTCTGCGTTTTGTTATGTTTTTCCAATGCATTGCATGGGCGGAAAATGCAGAAAAACGCAGGAAAGAATTGACATGTCCATTTTTTTTTCAAGCTCAAAAACGCAGCTTAAAAAACAGTTGTGTGCGGACAGCAAAAATGAATACTCATAGACTTTGCTGGGGAAGAAAAGTCATGCAGTTTTGAGGCCAAAAACGCACCCGAAAAACGCACAAAAACGCCGCAAAAAACACACTGTGCGCACATAGCCTTATAGTCACCACAAAGACACAGCCAAAAAAAAAGCTGCAATGTGTGCACAGCAAAAATGAAATGTAATAGACTTTGCTGAGGAAGGAAATACATGCACTTTTGGAAACAAAACTGCATCCAAAAAACGCGCAAAAATGCAGCAAGAAATGCAGCGTGTGCACAAGGCCTCAATCACCACATTTAGGAATAGGTGGTGCAAGGTACACTGTAGTATGACACATTCATGCAAAGAATAGTAAGCGTGACAACTTCATGCATTCTTGAAGCACTCTAAGGCCCATTTCACACGTCAGTGAAAAACAGTGACGTTTTTCACTAGCGTGTAAAACACGCACATGTCCCTGCGTGTGCCGTGAATCACGGCACACGTGGGTTGTCTAAGTGCAATCCGGGCTCCGTTCTCCGTGGCCCGTGATTGCACTTAGAAATCAACTCACCTGCGCCCGCTCCCGCTGTCCATGGTGCTGATCGCTCCCGCGGTGCAGCATCCGGCCGGCAGTGACCCCCGCAGCAGCTGCTTCCGGGTCGGCTGTGTCGCGCATAATGAATATGCGCGACAGTAATCAGCCGGATTAGAAGCAGCAGGGAGAACGGGCTGCAGAGGACATCGCTGGACGCCGGGTGAGTTAAAATGTTTATTATTTTAAATGCACGTTTTTTTCTGGCACGTGTTTCACGGACCACACCACTGCGTGGTCCGTGGAACATCAGTGATGCCAGAAAAAAATGGACATGTCTCCGTGCAGCAATCACGCACACGCGGGTACGCTGCACGGAGACACGTGCAATGATAAATCACTGACGTGTGAGCAGACCCATTCATTATAATGGGTCTGCGTATGTCAGTGATTCTGGTACGTTTAAAAAAAAGCACAAACGTACCAGAATCACTGACGTGTGAAAGGGGCCTAAACTAAATATTATACTTTGATAACTTTCTATCGCTACATTGTGAGGCAGCAAAAGAAAAGGTAATGTTATGTACCGCCCTGCTCTCGGCAGCCGAGCTGCTCGGATCCGGACCTTCTGTGGGTAGCTCGAGGGTCTCCGGACCCAGGGGTCTTGCGGTCACTTCAAGCGAAAAGGGCGGTGATGGGATCGTGGATGTAGGACGTATGTGTACGGGCTGGGCCGTACGGAGTTTGTGACGCCACCCACGGTATGTGGTACCACCACTGCAGCTACGGGGCACCCGGGGGAGATGTCGTGCAGCAAGATGTTAACCCCTCCGTGGGCAGGGATGGTGGCCCCGGGACTAGAGTTGAGCGCGGTTTTAGGTTCAAGGTTCTCCAGTTCTAGGCTCGAGTGATTTTGGGGGCTGTTCGAGATCGAACTAGAACTCAAGCTTTTTGCAAAAGCTCGATAGTTCTAGATACGTTCGAGAACGGTTCTAGCAGCAAAAAGCAGGGCTTTTTACAGCTACAGTGTGCAGGAGCCATCGCTGGCAGCCTGCCAGAAGCTGGTAACCAAGATAAACATCGGGTATCCAACCAAAGCGCTTTGGTTAGTAACCCGATGTTTATCCTAGTTACGTGCAGGAAGACCACACTTCCCCGCTCAGCTCGCTCCGCCCCCTCCTGCCCGCGGCATGTACACATACATACATACATACATACACACACACACACACACACACACACATGGTCCCGCTCGGCTTACCTGCGGTGATGAAGTCCCGCCATCCCGACCTCAGCGCTGTCACTGTCCTCCATGGCCGCCGCTTGTCACATCACCTTCTCTCGCTTCCGACCCGAGACTGACTAGCGGTGACGTCACGGGCCTCTCGCGATACTTGGTGTGAAGGCGCCGGTCATTGAACTCAGTGACAGGGGCTGTCAGTGTGCTGGAGATCAGCGCAGGTAATGTACCTCGCTGACAGCAGCACTTGTCACCCCCCTGCAGTGACCTGGGCTGACCCACTGATGTTAGCTCAGGTCACTGCACTGCTCTCCCAGCCAATGGGGAACATCCTGCTCTTCATTGACTGGGACAGTGTGGATCGTCATGGCAACCCCTTGGATTACACCAGACCTGGATTTGTTTTTCATTCTAATAAATTGGTTAAAGAGGGAATGTTTTGGGGAGTGTTTTTTCAAATAAAAATGTGGTTGTCGTCTATTTTTTTTTATTACTGACTGGGTTGGTGATGTCGGGTATCTGATAGACGCCTGACCTCACCAACCCCAGGGCTTGATGCCAGGTGACATTACACATCTGGTATTAACCCCATATATTACCCCGTTTGCCACCGCACCAGGGCGCGGGATGAGCTGGGGCGAAGCACCAGGATTGGCGCATCTAATGGATGCGCCACTTCTGGGGCGGCTGCGGCCTGCTATTTTTAGGCTGGGGAGAGTCCAATAACCATGGACCTCCCTAGTCTGAGAATATCAGGCCCCAGCTGTCTGCTTTACCTTGGCTGGTGATCCAATTTTGGGGGACCCCTACGTGTTTTTTTTTTAAATTATTTATTTAATTTAAAATAACAGCGTGGGGTGCCCTCAGTTTTGGATTACCAGCCAAGGTGAGGTTGCCAGCTGTGGTCTGCAGGCTGCAGCCGTCTGCTTTACCCTAGCTGGCTGCAAAACTAGGGGGAACCCTACGTCATTTTTTTTTTTTTTTTTTGGCTAAATACAAAGCTAAGCACCCCTTAGTGCCACATGAAAGGCACCAAAGGGTGCTCCACTTTTTCTCCACTTTTTCTCCACTTCTTCTCCACTTTTTCTCCTCTTTTTCTCCATTTTTTTCTCCACTTTTTCTCCACTTTTTCTCCACTTTTTCTCCACTTTTTCTCCACTTATTCTCCACTTATTCTCCACTTTTT
This sequence comes from Anomaloglossus baeobatrachus, assembly GCF_048569485.1. Taxonomy (NCBI): domain Eukaryota; kingdom Metazoa; phylum Chordata; class Amphibia; order Anura; family Aromobatidae; genus Anomaloglossus; species Anomaloglossus baeobatrachus. The sequence goes on from NC_134358.1 coordinate 336,334,738, forward strand.
CTCCATTTTTTTCTCCATTTTTTTCTCCACTTTTTCTCCACTTTTTCTCCACTTATTCTCCACTTTTTCTCCACTTATTCTCCACTTTTTCTCCACTTTTTATCCACTTTTTCTCCATTTTTTTCTCCACTTTTTCTCCACTTTTTCTCCACTTATTCTCCACTTTTTCTCCACTTATTCTCCACTTTTTCTCCACTTTTTCTCCACTTTTTCTCCACTTTTTCTCCATTTTTTTCTCCACTTATTCTCCACTTTTACTCCACTTTTTCTCCACTTTTTCTCCACTTTTTCTCCATTTTTTCTCCACTTTTTCTCCACTTTTTCTCCACTTTATCTCCACTTTTTCTCCACTTTTTCTCCATTTTTTCTCCACTTATTCTCCATTTTTTCTCCATTTTTTCTCCACTTTTTCTCTACTTTTTCTCCACTTTTTCTCCACTTTTTCTCCATTTTTTTCTCCACTTTTTCTCCACTTATTCTCCACTTTTTCTCCACTTTTTCTCCATTTTTTCTCCACTTATTCTCCATTTTTTCTCCACTTATTCTCCACTTATTCTCTACTTTTTCTCCACTTTTTCTCCACTTATTCTCCACTTTTTCTCCACTCTTTGTCCACTTTTTCTCCATTTTTTTTCTCCACTTTTTCTCCACTTTTTCTCCATTTTTTCTCCACTTTTTCTCCACTTTTTCTCCGTTCTTTTTCTATGGTCGGTCTACCCATTAGCTCTGCCATGCATACTGTAGCTCTACACCTACTGCACATGTTACTTTATGATTGACATCTCTTTCTTACCAGAGCGTCTAAGTCTACTCTGACCCCACATTTGTCATTACTATATTGTCCTTGTACTGTATTATGACATTTGTATCATGTGTTTCATTTCTTGCTGTGTTGCAATTTTTTTGCTGCATCCCAATTGTACCTCTACATTGTTTGAGTTTATGTTATTGTTCTCTCACTCTTATGTGATACTGATTATTGTCATTTTTCATGATTACATGCAGATAAGTCCAATCTGACGAAGGCTCAGGCCGAAACGTCATTTGTAACTTGTTTTGGACAAAAACATATATGCTTATGAAAAAAAATTTTTTCTTAACACGGACCAATAAAGAGTGATTTTGCATTACTATCCGTTGTGACTTACTGACTTAGTCTGGGAGATTTAGAGTGCCGAGGTTACTCACTAATTTTATCTATTATTACCTCTGAACACCTATATACCAGTGAGCAGAGCTTCCTCTACAGTAGTTCTCCTGATTAGGCATGCCCTTACCTCATGAGCAGGGCATTGCAGCTTTGGTAGCAACCATTACGACATGGACTCTGCTGCTGTGGACCCGAGAAGAGTGAGTGCAGATTCATTGCACCCACACTCCTCACATGAAGGGTCCGCACTCCTAGAAAATGGGGGATACGTTCCCTGAGTGTCTCCCCCCCATATTCTAGACGGTCCAGAGTCGTCGTGGGACCCCTTTATTTTTTTTCTTACAATAAATTGGTGTGAGGTAGCACGGTCGGCTGCGCAGCAGAAGACACGGGATCCAGGCATTAAGGTTCACAGCACACGGTTTAATGTCCAAACAAAAGTCCACAACAAAATACATGTGCCTCTCCAGCAGAAAACTCAGGGAGTTGTGTTCACTCCCTCACACCCGGCACACCTGCCCTCGTTCCTGTTTCCATTTAACCCTTCCTTCAGCCTGTAGGGAAACAGCATTAACCCTGGAGTGGATCTACTTTCTATCATGGAGTGAGCACAACCGGGGCGAGACATACCGGCCGTCATAGATAAGCCCGGTCACAGTCTCACATACCCCCCCCTCAGTTCAAGCGTGCGGGGTTGAACTCCCGCCATCAAACATGGGCCGCGGGACAAGGCATCGGCGTTGCCCTGCAACCCACCGGCCCGGTGTTCAACCGTAAACCGGAAGTTCTGCAGAGAAAGGAACCACCGGGTAACCCGGGCATTCCGTTCCTTGGCGGACCTCATCCAGACCAGTGGAAAGTGATCCGTCACCAAGCGAAACTGACGTCCCAGCAGGTAATAGCGTAGGGACTCCAAGGCCCACTTGATCGCCAGGCACTCCTTCTCCACTAGGCTATAATTCCGCTCGGGAGGGGTGAGCTTCCTACTTAAGAAGGTGACGGGGTATTGCTCCCCCTGAACCACCTGAGACAGCACTGCCCCCAGGCCGACCTCCGAGGCGTCAGTCTGTACTATGAACTCCTTCCGGAAATCAGGGTGTACAAGAACGGGCTGTCCGCACAGGACCCCCTTCAGGGCCCGGAAGGAGTCCTCGGCCTGCGGAGTCCAGCGCACCATGACGGACTTCTTGCCTTTGAGAAGGTCCGTCAAGGGGGCTGATAATCCCGCAAAATCCTTTACAAACCTCCTGTAGTACCCCACAATACCCAGGAAGGCCCTAACCTGCTTCGTAGTCAGGGGTCTAGGCCACTTCTGGATCGCCTCAACCTTGTTAATTTGGGGCTTAATCACTCCTTGGCCTATCACGTAGCCCAAGTAGTGGGCTTCCGTGAGTCCCAACGCACATTTCTTGGGATTGGCTGTCAATCCGGCTGTTCGAAGCGCGTCCATCACCGCTTGTACCTGTTCCAAGTGGGTCTGCCACTCGGAGCTGTAAATAATGATGTCATCAAGGTACGCTGATGCATACGCCTGGTGGGGTTCCAGCACTAAGTCCATCAACCTCTGGAACGTGGCCGGAGCGCCATGTAACCCAAAAGGCAAGACAACATAGTGGAAGAGACCCTCTGGCGTAACAAAAGCGGTTTTCTCCTTGGCGGACTCCGTCAGTGGCACCTGCCAGTACCCCTTGGTCAGGTCGAGCGTGGTAAAATATCGCGCCTGTCCCAGCCTATCAATCAGCTCATCCACCCGGGGCATGGGGTAGAGATCGAACTTTGATATTTCGTTCAATCTCCTAAAGTCATTGCAGAACCTTAAGGAGCCATCGGGTTTTGGTATTAGGACAATCGGACTAGCCCATTCACTCTGGGATTTTTCGATGACCCCCAGGCGTAACATTGTCTTTACTTCTTCCGATATGGCTTGTCGTCGAGCCTCCGGTACCTGGTATGACTTCAGGCGTACCTTCAGGTGGGGCTCGGTGACAATATCATGTCGTATCAGACTGGTCCTACCGGGCAGCTCGGAGAAGACATCGGGGTTCTGCTGAACCAACCATCTGGCCTCTCGCCTCTGAGTCTTGGTGAGGGCTTCTCCAATCCTTACTTCCGGTTCGTCCTCTCCGGAGGTCGCTGGAGCCGGATGTGAACGACCCGAAGAGGAGGGAGGTGGGGAAAAAACAGCCATCAGGCTTTCCCGTTCCTGCCAAGGTTTTAATAGGTTGACATGGTATATTTGTTCAGGTTTCCGCCTACCGGGCTGCAATACTTTATAGTTAACCACCCCGACTCTTTCCTTTATCTCGTAGGGGCCTTGCCACTGAGCCAGGAATTTACTCTCCGCCGTGGGGATTAATACCAACACCCGATCCCGGGTTTAAAGGTCCGCACGGTGGCTTGTCTATTGTAGCGGCCGCTTTGCGCGGCCTGAGCCTCCTGTAAATGCTCCTTCACAATTGGCATTACCGCGCTTATGCGGTTCTGCATACCCAAAATGTGTTCAATCACACTTTTATGGGGGGTGGGCTCTTGCTCCCATGTTTCCTTTGCCAGGTCCAACAATCCCCGGGGATGTCGCCCGTACAACAACTCAAAAGGCGAAAACCCCGTGGATGCCTGTGGCACCTCTCGGATGGCAAACATCAAATAGGGAAGCATCATATCCCAGTCTTTCCCGTCTTTTGAAATCACCCTTTTGAGCATGGTTTTCAGGGTTTTATTGAAACGCTCGACTAAACCGTCCGTTTGAGGATGATACACAGACGTACGCAACTGCTTGATCTGGAGTAGCCGGCATAGCTCTTTGGTCACTTTAGACATGAACGGGGTCCCCTGATCCGTAAGGATCTCCTTGGGCAACCCCACCCGGCAGAACACAGCAAACAACTCCCGAGATATAAGCTTTGCTGCAGTATGTCTGAGAGGTATCGCCTCGGGATACCGGGTGGCATAGTCAACGATCACTAGAATGTGTTGGTGCCCTCGAGCGGACATTACGAGGGGCCCCACCAGATCCATCCCTATCCGTTCAAAAGGGACTTCTATAATGGGTAACGGTACCAACGGACTGCGAAAATGGGTCAGGGGTGCGGTAAGCTGACACTCCGGGCAGGTTTCGCAGAACCGTTTTACCTCCCCAAAGACCCCGGGCCAATAGAACCTTTGCAATATTCGCTCCTGCGTTTTCTTGACCCCTAGGTGGCCACTCATCAGGTGTTTATGAGCCAAGTCGAGGACCCGCCGGCGATACGGCTGGGGCACCACCAACTGTTCTACCCCCACGCCCCGTATTTCATCTACCCGGTAGAGTAAATCTTGCTTAAGAGCGAAATGGGGGTACCTTACCTGGGCACCGGGCAGCTGTGCCACCCCGTCAACTACTGTCACCCGACTCCGGGCATGTATTAACGTAGGGTCCTGGAGTTGGGCTGTCCCAAACGTATCCGGGGACGCCTCCAACTCCGGGATGGGCTCAACCATCTCAGCCTCTCCTGCCAATACCTCTAGGGGTGACCTATCGGGTTCACACTCTGTCCCTATCATGGTGACCCCTACGGCAGGCGTCCCGGATTCAGGATTGTAGGGCTCAGGTCCCGGACTGACCGATATCTGAGGGGACTTAGGGGGTCCCCTCCATAAAGTCCAAAAATAGGGCAGATCCCTTCCTAGAATCACGTCATAAGGAAGAGTGTTAAGAAGTCCCACCTCATGTTGCACCTGACCGCAAGGTGCTGTGATGGTGACAATCCCCGTGGGATAGTCTCGGCGGTCCCCATGTATGCAAACCACCCCCACGGTACGTCCTGTGGCCTTTACTTTAGCCCTCAAGGTGGATCGAACAAGGGTCACTAAGCTTCCGGAATCCAACAATCCTGTAACCGGACATCCATTCACCTGTATTTGGCACAAGTGGGGCTCCGTCTCTGGGGGGACCAGGTCAGCGGTACACACCACCTGAGCATACATTGAACCCCGCCGGGTAACCCCACAATCCATGTGCTCCGTGGTGAGTGGACACTGGGCTTCCATATGTCCCACCCACTGGCACCGCCAACATCTAATGGGGACGGAAACCCCCTTGACGGGTTGTCGTTTGGGGTACAGAACCTTCCGGACCTCAGGAATGGCGGCCGCGACCTCAGACGGGACGGTAGGGGACTCCTGCACCGTTGTCAGCGGTGGGTCCTTGACCCTAGGCTTGGAGGGGCCGGACCGACGGGCGGTACGCAAAGTCTCAGTGTCCCGTATCAAGTCCTGCGTAGCCACATGCCGCTCTACCAGGGACACTAATTGGTCCAGGGTACTCGGGTCACCCTGTCCTACCCACCGTTGAACGGTGACGGGTAAAGTGCGCACAAAACGATCCACTACTACCCTTTCCACCATTTGCGCCGGGCTCAGAGTGTCAGGCTGCAACCACTTTTTTACAAGATGCAATAAGTCATAGGCCTGGGAGCGTACGAGTTTGGCTTCCTCATAGAACCACTGATTTACCCGCTGAGCCCGTACATATGTATTCACCCCCAACCGAGCCAGTATTTCGGCTTTCAGGGTCACATAGTCAATGGCGTCCTCGGTACAGAGGTCCAGGTACGCTTTTTGGGGTTCCCCCGTCAGGGCGACAATACCTCAGCCCACTGGGGGGTCGGCAGCTTTTCCCGCTCGGCCACCCGCTCAAACACCGCCAGGAACGCTTCCACATCATCCCCCGGGGTCATCTTTTGTAACGCTTGTCTCACCGCTTTCCGGACGCTGCCGTCGTCACCCGGTCCCGGGGTTGTTGCTGCCGGTCCGGCACGGATCGACTTGGCCAGGAGAACCATCTGTTCTTGGTGCCTTTTTTCCTGCCCTTGCAAGGATTGCTGCTGACGTTCCAACGCCCGGAGCAGGTGTGCATTGGTCTGTTGCTGCTGTGCATTAGCCTCTTGTAGCTGTGCATTAGTCTGTTGTTGCTGTGCATTAGCCTGTTGTTGCTGTGCATTAGCCTGTTGTTGTTGTGCATTAGCCTGTTGTTGCTGTGCATTAGCCTGAGCCAGCTGCTTTAGTATGTCCTCCATGGCGTCACCGGGTTTGGGCTGTAGTATAGCCGCTCGAATCCAGGACATGTGCTACTGGGTCACCAGGGATGGATGCTACACCTCACCGGCTGTCATGCCCGCATTCTCCACCATATGTGAGGTAGCACGGTCGGTTGCGCAGCAGAAGACACGGGATCCAGGCATTAAGGTTCACAGCACACAGTTTAATGTCCAAACAAAAGTCCACAACAAAATACATGTGCCTCTCCAGCAGAAAACTCAGGGAGTTGTGTTCACTCCCTCACACTGCCCTCGTTCCTGTTTCCATTTAACCCTTCCTTCAGCCTGTAGGGAAACAGCATTAAACCTGGAGTGGATCGACTTTCTATCATGGAGTGAGCACAACCGGGGCGAGACATACCGGCCGTCATAGATAACCCCGGTCACAGTCTCACATTGGTGAAAGAGGAAATGTTTTGGGGACTGTTTTTTCAAATAAATTTCTTTTGTCGATTTTTTTTTTTGTTAGTACTGACAGTTTATGATGTTGAGTTTCTAATAGACGCCATGACATCACAAACTGCTGGGCTTCATCTCAGGTTACTTTACAGCTAGTATCAACCCGATTTATTACCCCGTTTGCCACTGCACCAGGGCACGGAATGAGCTGGGGTGAAGCGCCAGGATTGGCGCATCTAGTGGATGCGCCACGTCTGGGGTGCCTGCGGCCTGCTATTTTTAGGCTGTGAAGGCCCAATAACTATGGACCTTCCCACCCTGAGAATACCAGACCACAGCTGTCCGCTTTACCTTGGCTGGTGATCCAATTTGGGGGGGACCCTACTTTTATTATGTAATTATTAATATTTATAAAATAATTCTAAAAAAGAGCCTGAGGGGACCTCCACATTGGATCCCCAACCACGGTAAAGCTGCCAGCTGTGGTTTTCAGGCTACAGCCGTCTGCTTTACCCTAGCTGGCTATCAAAAATGGGGGGACCCTACGTCATTTTTTTTTTTAACTATTTTTTAAATAGAAAAAATTAATGGGCTTCCATGTATTTTGATTGCCAACCAAGGTAACGGCAGGCAGATGGGGGTGGCAACCCATAGCTGTCTGCTTTATCTGCGCTGAGAATCAAAAATACCGCGGAGCGCTACGTCATTTTTTTAAAGATTTATTTTTACAGCACTGTGATGTCCAGCAATCAAAATACAGGGAAGCCCATTTTATTTTTAGTTATTTAAATAAATAATTAAAAAAAATATATATGGGCTGCGGCTGCATTTTTTGTATTGCTAGCTAAGGGTAATCCAAGCAGCTACTGGCTGCTAACCCCCACTGCTTGGTGTTACCTTCACTGGCAATGGAAAATCCAGGGAAGCATTTTTTATTTTTTTTGCCAAAAAACTACAAAAAAAGGACGTGAGCTTCGCCATATTTTTGTATGCTAGCCAGGTATAGCAGGCAGGTGCTGGAAGAGTTGGATACAGCGCCAGAAGATGGCGCTTCTATGAAAATGCCATTTTCTGAGGCGGCTGCAGACTGCAATTCGCAGCAGTGGGGCCCAGAAAGCTCAGGCCAACCTGTGCTGCGGATTCCAATCCCCAGCTGCCTAGTTGTACCTGGCTGGACACAAAAATGGGGCGAAGCCTACGTCATTTGTTTTCTAATTATTTCATGAAATTCATGAAATAATAAAAAAAGGGCTTCCCTTTATTTTTGGTTCCCAGCCGGGTACAAATAGGGAACTGGGGGTTGGGGGCAGCCGTACCTGCCTGCTGTACCTGGCTAGCATACAAAAATATGGCGAAGCCCACATAATTTTTTCAGGGGGCAAAAAACTTCTGCATACAGTCCTGGATGGAGGTAGAAAGAAGTTTTTTGCCCAGCTCACCTGTGTGATGGAAGCCAGTAATCCTGGGCTGTGCACGGAGAAGAGGTTTGGAGAGCCAGTCCATGTGCATTGAAATTGGTTGAAGGATTTCACCAGCACAAAACTCCAGGCATTTTGTTCTTTAAAATAAAAATTCCTTTATTTTCTTATCATTAAAAAGTCCATGCTATGGTGGTCAAGCCCATGTCAGAGAGGACGCGTTTCGAACATCCAGTTCTTATTCAGTCTCTCGCCATATTTTTGTATGCTAGCCATGTACAGCAGGCAGCCATGGGCTGCCTCCAACCCCCAGTTGCCTATTTGTACCCGGCTGGGAACCAAAAATATAGGGAAGCCCGTTTTTTTTTAATTATTTCACTTATTTCATGAAATAATTAAAAAACAAATGACGTGGGCTTCGCCCCATTTTTGTGTCCAGCCGGGTACAACTAGGCAGCTGGGGATTGGAATCCGCAGCACAGGTTAGCCCGAGGTTTCTGGGCGCCTCTGCTGAGGATTTCAGTCCGCAGCCGTCCCAGAAAATGGCGCTCTCATAGAAGCGCCATCATCTGGCGCTGTATCCAACTCTTCCAACAGCCCTTGAGCCGGGTGGCTTGTTGGGTAATCATGAGTTAATACTGGCTTTGTTTTACTAGCCAGTATTAAGCCAGAGATTCTTAATGTCAGGCACGTTTGACCCGGCCATTAAGAATCTCCAATAAAGGGTTAAAAAAAACACCACACAGAGAAAAAATACTTTAATAGAAATAAATACACAGACACATTAGAGACTCCATCTTTATTACCCCCTGTCAGCCCTCCACGATCCTGCTCTTCTGTCTTCTTTCTTTCTAGTGTAGTAGTAGTGACGATTGTAGTGAGGATGAGGTGCACCAGCCCATCACTTGGGGCTGGGGAACCTCATCCTCACTACAGTCCTCACTACAATCGGGAAGCAGCGTGCAGCCTTCACTCCGTGAGTGATCAGTGCTGGCTGTCAGCAGTAACAGCGGTAACGCTGACAGACGCGTTACCATAGCAACGGTGCTCTCGGAGCCGCGGTTAGCGGTGACGTCACCGCTAACTGCGTTGCTATGGCAACGGTGATCTCCGTTAATGACCGGCTGTGTCAGCCGGTCCCTAACGGAACGGGGAGTCGACCGTGTGCTAGAGCATGTCGCCGGTACACGGCGATACACATATGTGCACCGTGTACCGGAGAGATGCACTCGCAGGTCCTACATGACGCGTCATAGTCATGTGACCAGTCTGTAGCCAATGAGATAATAGCCACGTGACTGTTCACATGGCTATTTTGACGTCACGGTAGGTCCTGCATCTCTGCTGGCAGTGCCGTCACCGGGAGGATTCAGCGATCATCGGATGGAATAGCGGCAGGAGACAGAGTGCAGAAGGGATCGCCAGGACCGGTAAGTGTTATGGCAATGTTTATTAACTGTTTGTGTACATTTATAATGCATTTTTATGTGTTTGTGATTGCCTCCCATTATAGCCTATTGGTTTGAGTTCGGTTCGTCGAATGTTCGACGAACCGAACTCGAACGGGACCCCCGTTCGGCGAACCGACCTCGAGCCGAACCGCGACCGGTTCGCTCATCTCTACCCGGGACCCGTTGAGGACTGGCGGTGCAGGAAGAGGGGCGACCGCAGGGTGCTGATGCATTGATTTGACCTGCAGCTGGACACAGAACCGCGCCAACTTCCGTTCTAACCAGGCAGCCGTCCCCGGTGGCAAACGGTTCCATCATGGCTCCTCAGCTCCTTCGACCGGAGCGGGAGCTGCCGCTGCCTCCTCACCTGCCACATCCACGGGCGCTACTCCCATCGTGGCCGGGCGGACTGCCGGAGCCGACATCCTTCCTGTGGCAGGCGGGTCACCGCCAGCTGCTACACGGGGAGTCACCACTGGAGTCTCGGGGCCCGCCGCTCCTGTGGCCGGAGCGGGAGCTGCAGCCTCCTCACCGGCTGCTTTCCCCGCGGGCGCCGCCACTCCAGCAGTCGGCGCAGGGCCGGCATTGGGTTTAGGAGCAGACATCTTCCATCTGCTCCCTCTTGGTCTTTTTCTGGCACTCCTCTTTTTGGCCAGTAAGTTTCATTTTTCGACTTCCGACTTCGCTTTTCGGCCGTGTTCCCAGGGGGCGGGGCTTCAGCTTCACGCCCTTTTTCGGGGAAGGAGACCCTGGGCGGGAATTTTTGCGCCAACAAGATGGCGACAAGATGGTGTATTCTGAAAATTTTGCAATGGATCACCGCTGGCTTTAACACAAGGCGCACTTCCACAAGGTAAGTGGATGGGTAAGTATCCTGTTCGTGATGCCAAGGTTTGAGGTGTACCGCCCCGCTCTCGGCAGCCGAGCTGCTCGGATCCGGACCTTCTGTGGGTGACTCGAGGGTCTCCGGACCCGGGGTGTTGCGGTCACTTAAAGTGAAAAGGGAGATGATGGGATGGTGGCTGTAGGACGTATGTGTACGGGCTGGGCAATACGGAGTTCGTGACGCCACCCATGGTATTTGGTGATATTGGACACCACCGCTGCAGTTATGGGGCACCCAGGGGAGATGTTGTGCAGCAAGATGTTAACCCCTCCGTGGGCAGGGATGGTGGCCCTGGGACCCGTTGGGGACTGGCGGTGCAGGGAGAGGGGCGACTGCAGGGTGCTGATGTACTCACTATTAGTAAACACACGAGTCTCTGGTAAACCAAGGTGATGGTGGTCGGTGCCCGCAGCCGGCTGCGTTCGGGTTCCCCCACCCGGTTGGTGGTCTCTGTCTTTCTCCTGCACCTGTTTTAGAATGGTTGACTGCCTGTGCTTGCAACTTCAGGAGTCCGCTCCCAGCTGGTTGTGGCCTAAGGAGCCCTTGCCCGCAGATTCTGGCCCGTGGGATCTCTGAGCCTTGGCGGTGGCCTGTTATCCCCCTCGGTGGGCTGTTACCTTTTATTAGGGACTTTGGGTGGGACAGGACCTCTACTCCTGGCCGCAATCAGTTAATTAACTAGTTCCAGTAGCTTCTGGATCTATCTTCAGGGTCTGAGTACCCCCCTGTGTGCTCCGGTTTCCGAGTCGGTTCCCCAGGTCAGTACCTATTAGCCCCTTACATCTCGCTGACAAAATCTGACAGCGAGATGTATCAGCGCTCCACCATTAGCATACCTTACTCACCTCCATCAGAAGTCACGTGACATGATCACATGACTTCCGGTGGTTGCCATGGAAGCACAGGGTCATGTGATGACTCCTGTAGTTACCATGAGTTACTTTCTCTCACTGCCGGCAGAGTAAAGCCACTTTTCTCCAGATCTCAGCTGTGTAGGTGTGATCTGGAGAAATGGAAGAGCGATCAGACTGCTGATCATTATAGTCCCCTAGAGGACCCAGTAAAATAAAAAAAAAAGTTAAGAAAAGTTTTAAAAAATTAAAAAGAAAATAAAAAACCTAAAAGTTCAAATCCCTCCCCATTCGGCCCATGGAAAATGAAAAAGTAAAAAAAAAAATATACACATATTTGGTATCGCCACATTCAGAAACGCCTGATCTATCAAAATATAATATTTATTAATCTGATCGGTAAACAGCGTAGAGGCAAAAATCCAATATTCCAGATGTAGGATTCAAATTTTTAACATCAGGTTCCCTGTTTGTGTTAAAAGGGTGCTTCACCCATATTTTTTATTGTCTAGATCGATATTATGTTGAGAAACAATATTTCTCTCAAATACCTTGTGTTGGCAATAGTGACTGTGAGAGGCGCTATTGCAGACTGCTGTTCCTCGCTCTGGTGCCGTCACGTCAAATGTATAATACAGTTTGCCACCATGACATGGAGCCTCGGTAAAGCGGGCTTTACACGCTATGATATATCTAACGAGATGTCGGCGGGGTTACGTCGTAAGTGACGCACATCCGGCCTCGTTAGTGATATCGTAGCGTGTAACAGCTCTGAATGAGCAGAAATACTCACCTTCTCGTTCATCGCTGACACGTCGCTCATTTTCTAATAATCACACGTCCTGTTATTCATCGTACCCGAGGGAGCACACATCGCTCCGTGTGACACCCCGGGAATGATGAACACAGCTTATCTGCATCCCGCCGGCAATGCAGAAGGAAGGAGGTAGGCGGGATGTTTACGTCCCGCTCATCTCCGCCCCTCCGCTTCTATTGGGCGGCCGCTGTGTGACGTCGCTGTGACTCCGAACATCCCTCCCCCTTCAGGAAATGGATGTACGCCGCCCACAGCGAGGTCGTTTGGAAGGTAAGTACATGTGACGGGGGGTTACAACATTGTGCGACACGGGCAACAAATTGTCCGTGCCTTACAAACGATGGGGGCGGGTGCGATCGCAAATACGATCGCACGACATATTGAAACGTGTAACGCAGGCTTAAGTATGAAGCACTCGCTCCATTCTTGTTTTCTTTATTTTTCCTTTATTTTTGTTTAATTTCTCCAGTGCCGAATCTGGATTAAAAACCCAGAATCGGGTGGCGTGGCTTGCCAATGGCTGAGTAGGAAGCAGGACTTCAGAGCTCTGTGCCCACGCTGATTCACCAACCATTATAGCAACGTGGAATGGTCAAAAGACTCCCTATGGGCAAGAATAAGAAGGCAGATAAGGCTGGCCCGGATCATCAAGCGGAGTTCGGCTGCATGGATCGCTCACTCGTCTCACTCTCGCAGCATGAGGTCAAAGATGGCGCCCGCAGAGCAGCAGCAGCTCCCACACCAGCAGGAGACACAGCGCGCTGATTCACTAGGCTCCGCTCACGGAGGTTACAATGGAGAGGAGACCGATCCTGGAGAAATGAATCTGCGGGAGATAAGTACATACCTCAGGGCTGTGCCCACGAAAGGGGACTTAAGGGCGATTTACACGCAATGATGTATCTAATGATATGTCGTCGGGGTCACGGAATTCGTGACGCACATCCGGCCTTGTTAGCGACGTCGTTGCATGTGACACCTACAAGCGAGTGTTAACGATCAGAAATACTCACTTAATCATTGATCGTTGACACGTCATTCATTTTCAAAAGATCGTTGTTCGTTCTGAAGTGGCACACATCACTACGTGTGACACCCCGGGAACGACGAACAACAGCGTTCCTGCGTCCTCCGGCAATGAGGTAGGCTGCTTTCCGACCCTCCGCTTGTATTGGTGGCTTGCTGTGTGACATCGCTGTGACTCTGCACGAACCTCTCCCTTAGAAAAAAAGGTGTTCGCCAGCCACAGCGACGTCGTTAGGAGGGTAAGTGTGACGCGTCCAAGCGAGATTGTTTGCCACGGGCAGCGATTTGCCAATGACGCACAAACGACGGGGGCGGTTGCGATCGCTAGCGACATCGCTAGCGATGTCGCAGTGTGTAAAGCAGCCTTTAGAGGCCTTAGTCTGCAGACTTGAGAAAAGCTATAAGAGCTCCATTCTTTTAAAAAGGAAGTCACAGAGAGGGTGAAGGATCAGGAGGCCACTGTGTCAGAGCTGCAGGTCCACAGGGAAATTCTCACCCACCATGCCACCAGACTGGAAGAGCTGGCATCCGGATTGGAGGATCAAGAAAACCAAAACCGGCGTAACAATGTCCGCATATGTGACTAGCCGGAATCGGTTCCCCAGCGGCATTAGACGCCACGGCACAGAAAATCTTCTCCCAGTTACTGGGTGGGAAGGAACTCTCCAGAAAGTGGTATTGGATCGCATACACCGGGCCCTTGGCACCAAGCCAGGTTCTGAGACCCGACCCAGAGATGTAGTCTGCATTGTGCACTACTTTAAGGTCAAAGAGGCAATCATGGCAGCAACCAGACAACAGGGCCCAATCATTGAAGGGGCTATGGTTTTCCTCCTTCCGGATCTGGCCCGATGTACCCTCCAGCTCCGCAGGGCTCTTCGGCCCTTGCTGTCTCACCTCAGGGACAAGGGTATCCAGTATCGGTGGGGCTTCCCCTCCAGCTTACCCGCCTTCAAGCAGGGGAAATTGGCGACATTTTTCAGGCTGAGAGACCTCCCTAAGTTCCTTGGAATTTTCGAACTGCCAATGACTGACCTGCCAGACTGGCCATCTGGGCCCCAGTTCCCTCCGGCACCCCCGAGATGGCAGCCAGTTGAGAAAGCCAGGAGACCACAGAGGTCACCATCTGCATTAGAGAGCCCTCTATGAGACCCGATAACTGATCTACCTCTTTCACCATTGGAAATTGGGGTCGTCAGGTGGACCGCGACCCTTGATTGACTAGCAGCTGTTTACTGGTTGGCTGGGCAGACTGCCTTGTACATGGGCTAACATAAGCCCTTATGTTTTCTGACCAATTTTAGTCCACTGTGGTTTGATGTCCAACAGGTAGAGAGGGATTGTTTCCTGAGGGGTCCTAACCCCGGAATGAGAAAAAGTTTACCTCAATGTTTAATTCCTGTTGTTTAATTATTGCTTTAACCAATGTTCATAGGTTAAAGCTCACAGGGTATATTCCCCCAATGCTAATGCTACATGGTATATGGCTTCTTCCTCATTTGTTTTATAGTTATATGGTCGGGGAGCAGGGCAGGGGCCACGACTCGCTTTCGGCTTCCTCCCCCATGGTGCGAGAGATGAATGTTTACATCTCTTTGATGCACGGTTGGTGTGAGGGATGTATACCTCACTTCTATGTACTCTCCCTTTTGTATATTAAGGTTATAAGAGGCTCAATATCCCCGAAAAAAGGAGCCGAATTACTTATGATAGCCACAAACAACACATCTCGGTACTGCTATTACAGGAAACACACTTCAGACGCAACTCAGTGCCGAACTGCTTATCTTATTACTAACCCACCTGGTACCATAGCATGAATCCTGACTCCAAGTCGAGGGGGGTGTCGGTGGCCTTTCATAAGACTTTTGTCCCAGAGGTCATCGACTCTCTCATTGACACTGCGGGCAGATACATCTTTTTGAAGGTCTCTTGGGTTTCCCGTAAATTTATTATTGCTAACATTTATTTCCCCAACAAGGACCAGTGACGGTTTGGTGCGGAGTACAAAATAATCCTGGAGGACTTCGCTGGCCCACTCCCTGTGATACTAGGTGGTGACTTCAACCTACCAATGAATCCATTTATGGATGTCTCGTCAGGTAGGTCCTCTTACTCCCTTGCATCCACCCAAGGGGTCAGGAGGCAGCTACATGTGTTGAAGCTAGTGGATGTATTGAAGGTCCTCCACCCAGAAAGCAGAGATTATAGTTTTTATTCTGCGGTTCATTCTGTGTATAGCAGAATAAACTATTTCTTTGTTTCACCTACCCTTTTGGACTCCCACATTTCTGCAGACATAGGTTCTATCCTCTGGTCAGATCACGCTCCTGTCTACTTCTCAATTCAGCTAGATATTAACACACGGCCAAGGTTTACATGACAGTTATATGAAAATCTCTTACTGGATCCAATCTGTGTCAATGATTTGTCCCAAACAATCTCCAATTTCACTTCGGACCATGAATTTGATCGGTCCTCCCCCACCATTAAGTGGCAAACCCTTAAATGCATGCTGAGGGGTACTCTTATTAAACATGGGTCGCGACTCAAAAAAAGAGAGAGCAGAGGAGATTAAAACACTCGCTAACCAAATCCACACTCTAGAACAACGACATAATGCCTCTCGAGATACGACTGTTTTCACTGAGCTCTCCCCAGGCAGAAATTGTTATCCATCCTGGATCAAAAATCTAGATGTGCTAGGGAAAAAAATGAGGAGTCGGTCCTATCAACTAGGAAATAGAAGCGGTAGGTTGCTGGCTAGGGCCTTATGCCCACGACCCCCAGCATGCTACATTCCCTTTATCACAAATGCAAACAGAAAAACAGAAAGAAAATACACAGTAATGGGGGCATTCTCCAGGGATTAGGGATTTCTATCAGTCACTGTATAACATCAAGGGACACTTCCAAAATCTCCCCCGACATCTGTTTAAAGAAAAGATAGGGCAATATTTAAATTCCACAAAACTCCCTCGGCTGAACCCAGAGATCCTGGCAGACCTAGAAAAAGGTTTCACACTAGAGGAGATGACTGCAGTCTGGAAAGATCTTTCAATTGGGAAGAGCCCAGGACCGGACGGCTAAACGGCGGTTTATTTTAAAATGTTCGCAGATCAGTTGAGCCCGATGTACCTAGCAGAGTGTAATTTTGTGTCGGGGGAGGGTCCTTTCCCAGGCAAGCATTGGTGGCACACATCACGGTTTTACCAAAGGCTGGGAAGCCTTCCCTCTGCAGCAGCTACCGCCCGATTTCCAGCTTCAATATTGACCTTAACTCGTATCAGAACTCAACATGATTTATAGAATGGAGAAGTTGATGGGTCAACAAATTGGTACACAGGAGAAGGTTGTTGAGATCTGCGTGTCCTGGATTATGCTCAGGGAGACCCCAGAATTCCTTGGTTGGCTCCGGGATTTGGGCTGCTTGACCTGAGATGCTACGGACCACACTTTAGACACAATCTACTATCTAATAGCTTTGGGTGAATCCAGATGGGAACCTTCTGTTCCTACTCTCCATTTCCTCCCCTAATCTCACCCCCTCTTACCCCCCAGCCTTGTTTCTCATGTCTTGTATGACTGCCCTATAACAACATTGGTCCATGTTGAAAGGTTATTGGGGCATGGTATAAGTTGGTTGTGTTATTAAATTATTAATGATTAAGGTAAAAATTGATGTACTGTGCTTCAAGATTTTGTGCTGAAAAGCCAATAAAAATTTGATTTACAAAAAAAAACACCCAG
Source organism: Anomaloglossus baeobatrachus (assembly GCF_048569485.1). Taxonomy (NCBI): domain Eukaryota; kingdom Metazoa; phylum Chordata; class Amphibia; order Anura; family Aromobatidae; genus Anomaloglossus; species Anomaloglossus baeobatrachus. Next base: position 336,351,564 of record NC_134358.1, read on the forward strand.
AATCCCGGGCCTGGGTCCGACACCCGGGCATTGTTGAAACCGCGCAGATCCAATCTTTTACAGTCTGGGTCCGCCCAGCCTTATTAACTACAACTATTTTCAATCACTTTTCTCAACCAAAACAAACAAGTAATGGCAGCTAAAAGTAAAAGCGCTTTCATTTTCCTATCCTATTTCATACCTTAATTTACACCTATTTCATACCTTAATTTACAGTGTCATTGTCTCCTGTCAGGTCCACATTGTTCCAGTTACTTTCAGTCACCTCTTAGTATGGTGAATAGTAATGAAGAGTTTTCTACAAGTTTTTAAAATTACTACTAAAGGAACTCTTGTCCATCTGCCACCTTGCATGTCTGCTGCACCTAATCTCTGGCGTCAGCAGCCACAGGCCAAATGTTTCGAAGTGACCAAATACGAGAGAAACACACCATGACTAGACAACATATTACCACCACATAGTGACTGAATACCCTATATAAGGGAGACATATCACCACATCATAGAAAAATTGCCGTTTCCTAAACTCATAGTCTGAACTGGTGCATAATGAACATGACATACAATATCCAGAATAGCAGTTGCACTCAAGTAAATGGAAGGAGAAAAAAACAAGAATGTAGATGGGGAACATTAGAATATGAATTCGCATTACGGCCCAGAAAAGATGGAAAAATCTTTTTGAAAAATATGAGTTACTTAGCAAATAAAGGTGGACAAACTTGGCCAAAGGTGGCACAAGCCCATATAGCACATCAAGACGAAATATGGATAAGAATTCACCTTTCCCCTACTGAGATCACCACTAGCAATAAAATCCACATAAGAATTAGGAGAGAAAGAATTGCTGGACAAGAGGGATCAACCAGAAAATGGAATAAATATTATGGGATGTTTCACCATAGAAAGTAGAAATTGAACTGCACATACCATCCGATTTATTGGTTCCAGAGGTGCGTATAAAAGGCAAGAGGAGAGCTGGGTGTGGGTCTCCTTAGGACGACCGCCGTTTCGTGCTATACGGCACTTCTACGTGGACCCATAGAAGTGCCGTATAGCACGAAACGGCGGTTGTCCTAAGGAGACCTGCACCCAGCTCTCCTCTTGCCTTTTATATGCACCTCTGGAACCAATAAAATAACTTGTTTTTGCTGGAAATCGGATGGTATGTGCCGTAGAATTTCTACTTTCCATGGTGATATATTGAGACTTTTACTCTTATTTCAACATGCACCCACGACCAGTGTTATATTGGGAAAACAACCTAATTTGACCTCCTCCTTTCCGGCATTAATGCGGGGTGCAGTGTGGTGGTGCAAGACCTTCTCTTCTTTTTGTGCTTGATTATGGGATGTTGCCCTACGTGTATCGCCACTGGATGTGGTTTTCTCAAAGGCTGAAAAAGAATGAGCAGAGTCACAACTGCTCAGGTGTACTATATACATCACACTAAAATGAACTGAGAGCTCACCAGCTGATGATACTGATTGCAGCCACATGTACAAAGAGCATGTAAACATTCGGGATCGTAACCCGGAAGTGACGTATCAGATAACACCGTGCATGCCCGAGAAAACCGGGCATGCACAGTGCAACCAAGAAGCCACATTACCGGAATCAAGCTACGAGACCAGCCCACCAGAACCATATGTCCTGACTGCGCATGTTCGGTAACCTAGCAATATGGGGTTAGTATCAGCGAGGTTAATGTCACTACCGGAATCACAGCCCGGAACTGACACAACAGTTGGGCGTATCCAGACTGCACCCATCAATCAATATAGTGCATGCGCACACCAATGCAGCATACTAACAAGGATTATGTAAGCACAAAAAAAGCCACAAAGCGCAAGTGTTAAAGCATGTTACAAGCGCATGCACACTGTGAAATAATGAAATATCTAAAAAGGCAAATCCATAATATACAGATTAATTATGTTAACATAAGCGCATAATAGAACAATATGCAAACAGAAATGTGTAAGCGCAAAAAGCCGTGAGGCGCAGGTGCAAAAGTATGCTAATAGCACACGCGCAACATAGACGCCAATAAATGCCATATCAATTAGACACTATATATCCCATAAAGAATAGCAGTTAGGCAAAAACATATATTCTGGAAAAGGATATACCAAGTAAGCCAAATGGTTCACTAATATAGTTTACATATAAAGCAAACACAGTATGTGCAGACGGGCGAAAGCATAGATGACTATTTAAACAAAATAGTCTCAATTTGAAAGGAAATATGTTAGATCTGGTACATTCAGACCCTGAAAAAAAGAACAAAAAACCCCCCAGGAAGACATAGATTATTGATGGAGGTGGCAGATATCATATGGAGGCAGTCCAAAAAACCCAAAGTATAATTATTCCATGAATTTATGTAAATGTCGTGGGTTTATAGGATAAAAGTAGTCTGCTGTCATAGATCCTTTCTTCAAGATGGTTGTATATCCCCAAATCTGTCTATAGTAGAGATGAGCGAGGTTCGCCAATTTCATGTTCGAGTGATTTTGAGGGGTGTTCGAGTCGTTAGACGAACTCAAGCCTTTTGCTAAAAGTTTGACAGTTCGAGTAAAGTTCGAGAACGGTTTGATCAACAAAAAGCCTATCTAGTTACTATCTGGCTTTTCACTGTAATAATGTGAGTCACTGTGAATCACGATATTATCAAAATTCAGTGTATAGTTTGCGGGGGGGGGACGGGGTATAGATCAGTGCTGCTGCTGAGTGCTTAGAGAATGCCGATTGCCATTTTTTTTTCCCGCTAACCGCGCGTACAGTGGGGCGGGAAAGGCTGTCAGCAAATCACAGAGACACACACTGCAAAGTGGATTTTTGCCAGACAAGCAAGGGCATGTTTCATGTTTTATAAGGCACGGCCATTTTCCCCATCGCCACCATTATCTCTCTGCTGCGTGTGGGTGACAGTCACCGCTCCCGCCGCTGCTTCTGCTGTGTGCGCTATAAAGATAAAGTGCAATCTACACAGCGCTTTAGGGATTAGGGACTACTGGTTATTTCAGCCATTTTCAGGGCTAATTTACAGGTGTTCATAGCCATAGCTGCTAGGCAGGTCCGTGCAAACGCTGTGTAGGGCTTTAGATAACCTTAGCACAGGCAATTCCTTACTGCATTTTTTAATTAGCAGGGATAAAAATTGTGAGGCTTCCTTTACTGTCCTGCTACCTACAGCACCCGTACATTCTACCCACCTGCCCATTTTTGGCACACTATTTTATTTCCCCAAAGAGCTAACACTTTTTGGGGCATCCTAAAAGTGTCTGGAATGCTAAGTTAGTGTACCTTTGCTGTCCACTGACCCACAGCACCCGTGCATTCTACCCACCTGCCCATTTTTCCCACGCTATTTTATTTCCCCAAAGAGCTGACACTTTTGTGGCATCCTAAAAGTGTCTGCAATACTAAGTTAGTGTTCCTTTGCTGTCCACTGACCCACAGCACCCGGCATTCTACCACCTGCCCATTTTTGCCATGCTATTTTATTTCCCCAAAGAGCTGACACTTTTGTGGCATCCTAAAAGTGTCTGGAATACTAAGTTAGTGTTTGTTTGCTGTTCACTGACCCACAGCACCCGTGCATTCTACCCACCTGCACATTTTTGCCACGCTATTATATTTCTCCAAAGAGCTGACACTTTTTGGGGCATCCTAAAAGTGTCTGGAATACTAAGTTAGTGTTCCTTTACTGTCCAGTGACCCACAGCACCCATGCATTCTACCCACCTGCCCATTATTGCCACGCTATTTTATTTCTCCAAAGAGCTGACACATTTTGGGGCATCCTAAAAGTGTCTGGAATACTAAGTTAGTGTTCCTTTGCTGTCCACTGACCCACAGCACCCGGGTATTCTACCCACCTGCCCATTTTTGCCATGCTATTTTAATTCCCCAAAGAGCTGACACTTTTTGGGGCATACTAAAAGTGTCTGGAATACTAAGTTAGTGTTCCTTTGCTGTCCACTGACCCACAGCACCCATGCATTCTACCCACCTGCCCATTTTTGCCACGCTATTTTATTTCCCCAAAGAGCTGACACTTTTTGAGGCATCCGAAAAGTGTCTGGAATACTAAGTTAGTGGTCCTTTGCTGTCCACTAACCCACAGCACCCGTGCATTCTACCCACCTGCCCATTTTTGCCACGCAATTTTATTTCTCCAAAGAACTGACACTTTTTGGGGCATCCGAAAAGTGTCTGGAATACTAAGTTAGTGTTCCTTTGCTGTCCAGTGACCCACAGCACCCGTGCATTCTACCCACCTACCCATTTTTGCCACGCTATTTTATTTCCCCAAAGAGCTGACACTTTTTGGGGCATACTAAAAGTGTCTGGAATACTAAGTTAGTGTTCCTTTGCTGTCCACTGACCCACAGCATCCGTGCATTCTACCCACCTGCCCATTTTTGCCACGCTATTTTATTTCCCCAAAGAGCTGACACTTTTTGAGGCATCCTAAAAGTGTCTGGAATTCTAAGTTAGTGTTCCTTTGCTGTCCACTGACCCACAGCACCCTTGCATTCTACCCACCTGCCCATTTTTGCCACGCTATTTTATTTCCCCAAAGAGCTGACACTTCTTGGGGCATCCTAAAAGTGTCTGGAATACTAAGTTAGTGTTCCTTTGCTGTCCAGAGACCCACAGCACCCGTGCATTCTACCCACCTGCCCATTTTTGCCACGCAATTTTATTTCCCCAAAGAGCTGACACTTTTTGGTGCATCCTAAAAGTGTCTGGAATACTAAGGTAGTGTTACTTTGCTGTCCACTGACCCACAGCACCCGTGCATTCTACCCACCTGCCCATTTTTGCCATGCTATTTTATTTCCCCAAAGAGCTGACACTTTTTGAGGCATCCGAAAAGTGCCTGGCATACTAAGTTAGTGTTCCTTTGCTGTCCAGTGACCCACAGCACCCATGCATTCTACCCACCTGCCCATTTTTGCCACGCTTTTTTATTTCCACAAAGAGCTGACACTTTTTGAGGCATCCGAAAAGTGTCTGGAATACTAAGTTAAAGGTCCTTTGCTGTCCACTGACCAACAGCACCCGTGCATTCTACCCACGTGCCCATTTTTGCCACGCTATTTTATTTCTCCAAAGAGCTGACACTTTTTGGGGCATCCTAAAAGTGTCTGGAACACTAAGTTAGTGTTCCTTTGTTGTCCAGTGACCCACAGCACCCGTGCATTCTACCCACCTGCCCATTTTTGCCACGCTATTTTATTTCCCCAAAGAGCTGACACTTTTTGAGGCATCCTAAAAGTGTCTGGAATTCTAAGTTAGTGTTCCTTTGCTGTCCACTGACCCACAGCACCCTTGCATTCTACCCACCTGCCCATTTTTGCCACGCTACTTTATTTCCCCAAAGAGCTGACACTTTTTGGGGCATCCTAAAAGTGTCTGGAATACTAAGTTAGTGTTCCTTTGCTGTCCAGAGACCCACAGCACCCGTGCATTCTACCCACCTGCCCATTTTTGCCACGCAATTTTATTTCCCCAAAGAGCTGACACTTTTTGGGGCATCCTAAAAGTGTCTGGAATACTAAGGTAGTGTTACTTTGCTGTCCACTGACCCACAGCACCCGTGCATTCTACCCACCTGCCCATTTTTGCCATGCTATTTTATTTCCCGAAAGAGCTGACAATTTTTGGGGCATCCTAAAAGTGCCTGGCATACTAAGTTAGTATTCCTTTGCTGTCCAGTGACCCACAGCACCCATGCATTCTACCCACCTGCCCATTTTTGCCACGCTTTTTTATTTCCCCAAAGAGCTGACACTTTTTGAGGCATCCGAAAAGTGTCTGGAATACGGAGTTAGTGTTTCTTTGCTGTCCAGTGACCCACAGCACCCGTGCATTCTACCCACCTGCCCATTTTTGCCACACTATTTTATTTCCCCAAAGAGCTGACACTTTTTGAGGCATCCTAAAAGTGTCTGGAATACTAAGTTAGTGTTCCTTTGCTGTCCAGTGACCCACAGCACCCGTGCATTCTACCCACCTGCCCATTTTTGCCACGCTATTTTATTTCCCCAAAGAGCTGACACTTTTTGAGGCATCCGAAAAGTGTCTGGAATACTAAGTAAGTGTTCCTTTGCTGTCCACTTACCAACAGCACCCGTGCATTCTACCCACCTGCCCATTTTTGCCACGCTATTTTATTTCTCCAAAGAGCTGACACTTTTTGGGGCATCCTAGAACTGTCTGGAATACTAAGTTAGTGTTCCTTTGCTGTCCACTGACCCACAGCACCCGTGCATTCTACCCATCTGCCCATTTTTCCCACGCTATTTCATTTCCCCAAAGAGCTGACACTTTTTTGGCATCCTAAAAGTGTCTGCAATACTAAGTTAGTGTTCCTTTGCTGTCCACTGACCCACAGCACCCGGCATTCTACCACCTGCAAATTTTTGCCACGCTATTTTATTTCCCCAAAGAGCTGACACTTTTGTGGCATCCTAAAAGTGTCTGGAATACTAAGTTAGTGTTTCTTTGCTGTTCACTGACCCACAGCACCCGTGCATTCTACCCACCTGCACATTTTTGCCACGCTATTATATTTCTCCAAAGAGCTGACACTTTTTGGGGAATCCTAAAAGTGTCTGGAATACTAAGTTAGTGTTCCTTTACTGTCCAGTGACCCACAGCACCCATGCATTCTACCCACCTGCCCATTTTTGCCACGCTATTTTATTTCCCCAAAGAGCTGACACTTTTTGGGGCATCCTAAAAGTGTCTGGAATACTAAGTTAGTGTTCCTTTGCTGTCCACTGACCCACAGCACCCGGGTATTCTACACACCTGCCCATTTTTGCCATGCTATTTTAATTCCCCAAAGAGTTGACACTTTTTGGGGCATCCTAAAAGTGTCTGGAATACTAAGTTAGTGGTACTTTGCTGTCCAGTGACCCACAGCACCCATGCATTCTACCCACCTGCCCATTTTTGCCACGCTACTTTATTTCCCCAAAGAGCTGACACTTTTTGGGGCATACTAAAAGTGTCTGGAATACTAAGTTAGTGTTCCTTTGCTGTCCACTGACCCACAGCACCCATGCATTCTACCCACCTGCCCATTTTTGCCACGCTATTTTATTTCCCCAAAGAGCTGACACTTTTTGAGGCATCCGAAAAGTGTCTGGAATACTAAGTTAGTGGTCCTTTGCTGTCCACTGACCCACAGCACCCGTGCATTCTACCCACCTGCCCATTTTTGCCACGCAATTTTATTTCTCCAAAGAACTGACACTTTTTGGGGCATCCGAAAAGTGTCTGGAATACTAAGTTAGTGTTCCTTTGCTGTCCAGTGACCCACAGCACCCGTGCATTCTACCCACCTACCCATTTTTGCCACGCTATTTTATTTCCCCAAAGAGCTGACACTTTTTGGGGCATCCTAAAAGTGTCTGGAACACTAAGTTAGTGTTCCTTTGTTGTCCAGTGACCCACAGCACCCGTGCATTCTACCCACCTGCCCATTTTTGCCACGCTATTTTATTTCCCCAAAGAGCTGACACTTTTTGAGGCATCCTAAAAGTGTCTGGAATTCTAAGTTAGTGTTCCTTTGTTGTCCAGTGACCCACAGCACCCGTGCATTCTACCCACCTGCCCATTTTTGCCATGCTATTTTATTTCCCCAAAGAGCTGACACTTTTTGAGGCATCCGAAAAGTGCCTGGCATACTAAGTTAGTGTTCCTTTGCTGTCCAGTGACCCACAGCACCCGTGCATTCTACCCACCTGCCCATTTTTGCCACGCTATTTTATTTCCCCAAAGAGCTGACACTTTTTGAGGCATCCGAAAAGTGTCTGGAATACTAAGTAAGTGTTCCTTTGCTGTCCACTGACCAACAGCACCCGTGCATTCTACCCACCTGCCCATTTTTGCCACGCTATTTTATTTCTCCAAAGAGCTAACACTTTTTGGGGCATCCTAGAAGTGTCTGGAATACTAAGTTAGTGTTCCTTTGCTGTCCACTGACCCACAGCACCCGTGCATTCTACCCACCTGCCCATTTTTCCCACGCTATTTCATTTCCCCAAAGAGCTGACACTTTTTTGGCATCCTAAAAGTGTCTGCAATACTAAGTTAGTGTTCCTTTGCTGTCCACTGACCCACAGCACCCGGCATTCTACCACCTGCCCATTTTTGCCACGCTATTTTATTTCCCCAAAGAGCTGACACTTTTGTGGCATCCTAAAAGTGTCTGGAATACTAAGTTAGTGTTTCTTTGCTGTTCACTGACCCACAGCACCCGTGCATTCTACCCACCTGCACATTTTTGCCACGCTATTATATTTCTCCAAAGAGCTGACACTTTTTGGGGCATCCTAAAAGTGTCTGGAATACTAAGTTAGTGTTCCTTTACTGTCCAGTGACCCACAGCACCCGTGCATTCTACCCACCTGCCCATTTTTGCCACGCTATTTTATTTCCCCAAAGAGCTGACACTTTTTGGGGCATACTAAAAGTGTCTGGAATACTAAGTTAGTGTTCCTTTGCTGTCCACTGACCCACAGCACCCATGCATTCTACCCACCTGCCCATTTTTGCCACGCTATTTTATTTCCCCAAAGAGCTGACACTTTTTGAGGCATCCGAAAAGTGTCTGGAATACTAAGTTAGTGGTCCTTTGCTGTCCACTGACCCACAGCACCCGTGCATTCTACCCACCTGCCCATTTTTGCCACGCAATTTTATTTCTCCAAAGAACTGACACTTTTTGGGGCATCCGAAAAGTGTCTGGAATACTAAGTTAGTGTTCCTTTGCTGTCCAGTGACCCACAGCACCCGTGCATTCTACCCACCTACCCATTTTTGCCACGCTATTTTATTTCCCCAAAGAGCTGACACTTTTTGGGGCATCCTAAAAGTTTCTGGAACACTAAGTTAGTGTGCCTTTGTTGTCCAGTGACCCACAGCACCCATGCATTCTACCCACCTGCCCATTTTTGCCACGCTATTTTATTTCCCCAAAGAGCTGACACTTTTTGAGGCATCCTAAAAGTGTCTGGAATTCTAAGTTAGTGTTCCTTTGCTGTCCACTGACCCACAGCACCCTTGCATTCTACCCACCTGCCCATTTTTGCCACGCTACTTTATTTCCCCAAAGAGCTGACACTTTTTGGGGCATCCTAAAAGTGTCTGGAATACTAAGTTAGTGTTCCTTTGCTGTCCAGAGACCCACAGCACCCGTGCATTCTACCCACCTGCCCATTTTTGCCACGCAATTTTATTTCCCCAAAGAGCTGACACTTTTTGGGGCATCCTAAAAGTGTCTGGAATACTAAGGTAGTGTTACTTTGCTGTCCACTGACCCACAGCACCCGTGCATTCTACCCACCTGCCCATTTTTGCCATGCTATTTTATTTCCCCAAAGAGCTGACACTTTTTGAGGCATCCGAAAAGTGCCTGGCATACTAAGTTAGTGTTCCTTTGCTGTCCAGTGACCCACAGCACCCATGCATTCTACCCACCTGCCCATTTTTGCCACGCTTTTTTATTTCCCCAAAGAGCTGACACTTTTTGAGGCATCCGAAAAGTGTCTGGAATACTAAGTTAAAGGTCCTTTGCTGTCCACTGACCAACAGCACCCGTGCATTCTACCCACCTACCCATTTTTGCCACGCTATTTTATTTCCCCAAAGAGCTGACACTTTTTGGGGCATCCTAAAAGTGTCTGGAACACTAAGTTAGTGTTCCTTTGATGTCCAGTGACCCACAGCACCCGGCATTCTACCCACCTGCCCATTTTTGCCACGCTATTTTATTTCCCCAAAGAGCTGACACTTTTTGAGGCATCCTAAAAGTGTCTTGAATTCTAAGTTAGTGTTCCTTTGCTGTCCACTGACCCACAGCACCCTTGCATTCTACCCACCTGCCCATTTTTGCCACGCTACTTTATTTCCCCAAAGAGCTGACACTTTTTGGGGCATCCTAAAAGTGTCTGGAATACTAAGTTAGTTTTCCTTTGCTGTCCAGAGACCCACAGCACCCGTGCATTCTACCCACCTGCCCATTTTTGCCACGCAATTTTATTTCCCCAAAGAGCTGACACTTTTTGGGGCATCCTAAAAGTGTCTGGAATACTAAGGTAGTGTTACTTTGCTGTCCACTGACCCACAGCACCCGTGCATTCTACCCACCTGCCCATTTTTGCCATGCTATTTTATTTCCCGAAAGAGCTGACAATTTTTGGGGCATCCTAAAAGTGCCTGGCATACTAAGTTAGTATTCCTTTGCTGTCCAGTGACCCACAGCACCCATGCATTCTACCCACCTGCCCATTTTTGCCACGCTTTTTTATTTCCCCAAAGAGCTGACACTTTTTGAGGCATCCGAAAAGTGTCTGGAATACGGAGTTAGTGTTTCTTTGCTGTCCAGTGACCCACAGCACCCGTGCATTCTACCCACCTGCCCATTTTTGCCACGCTATTTTATTTCCCCAAAGAGCTGACACTTTTTGAGGCATCCTAAAAGTGTCTGGAATACTAAGTTAGTGTTCCTTTGCTGTCCAGTGACCCACAGCACCCGTGCATTCTACCCACCTGCCCATTTTTGCCACGCTATTTTATTTCCCCAAAGAGCTGACACTTTTTGAGGCATCCGAAAAGTGTCTGGAATACTAAGTAAGTGTTCCTTTGCTGTCCACTGACCAACAGCACCCGTGCATTCTACCCACCTGCCCATTTTTGCCACGCTATTTTTTTTCTCCAAAGAGCTAACACTTTTTGGGGCATCCTAGAAGTGTCTGGAATACTAAGTTAGTGTTCCTTTGCTGTCCACTGACCCACAGCACCCGTGCATTCTACCCACCTGCCCATTTTTCCATGCCATTTTATTTCCCCAAAGAGCTGACTCTTTTTGGGGCATCCTAAAAGTGTCTGGAATACTAAGTTAGTGTTCCTTTGCTGTCCACTGACCCACAGCACCCGTGCATTCTACCCACCTGCCCATTTTTGCCACGCTATTTTATTTCCCCAAAGAGCTGACACTTTTTGAGGCATCCTAATGTAAGATCTGTTAACATTTACATATATAGGTTAGAAGACTGTGGACTTTTCCTTGTATGCTGCCACCTACTGTCAAAACAAAGAACAGCGCGCACAAACCCCTGCTACTTGATTTACTTGGTACAGTCCTGAACAGGATGTGCAAAGGAGCTGGTTTTGTTTGGTAGCTGTTTTTATGCAGAGAAGTGTGTGTCCGGACGTGCGAAAGAAGGCAAGGCCGCATTCTGCCCTGCTGAACAAGGTCCAAGTACCTGAGTGTTGCGTGACATCTCCCCAAGACACAGATCCAAGAAAGGCTGGATGTGGAGCGAGGAGCCAGACAGCACGGGCAAATTACAGATCCGGGACAAAGACTGAACTTTAGAGGTGTCTGCCGGCGGAATACGGGCCCCAACGGTGACGAGGTACCCCACGCTGAAACCTGCAGTTAAGTGTGCACACTACTTTTAGTTAGGGACAGATAGGAAAAGACTCTGCACTGTGTTATACGAGTAAGATAACAAGGACTCTGCGTTTTTTTGTTTAATAAGGATTAGAGATGAGCGAACTGGTCCCGGTTCGGCTCGAGGCCGGTTCGCCGAACGGGGGTCCCGTTCGAGTTCGGTTCGTCGAACGTTCGACGAACCGAACTCGAACGTATAGGCTAGAATGGGAGGCAATCACAAACACATAAAAATGCATGATAAATGTACACAAACAGTTAATAAACATTGCCATAACACTTACCGGTCCTCGCGATCCCTTCTGCACTCTGTCTCCTGCCGCTATTCCATCCGATGATCGCTGAATCCTCCTGGTGACCTGCACTGCCAGCAGAGATGCAGGACCTATCGTGACGTCAAAATAGCCATGTGACCAGTCATGTGGCTATTATCTCATTGGCTACAGACTGGTCACATGACTATGACACGTCATGTAGGACCTGCGAGTGCATCTCTCCGGTACACGGTGCACATATGTGTATCGCCGTGTACCGGCGACATGCTCTAGCACACGGTCGACTCCCCGTTCCGTTAGGGACCGGCTGACACAGCCGGTCATTAACGGAGATCACCGTTGCCATAGCAACGCAGTTAGCGGTGACGTCACCGCTAACCGCGGCTCCGAGAGCACCGTTGCTATGGTAACGCATCTGTCAGCGTTACCGCTAGCAGCCAGCAGTGATCACTCACGGAGTGAAGGCTGCTTGCTGCTGCACGATTGTAGTGAGCATTGTAGTGAGGATGGAGGTTCCCCAGCCCCAAGTGATGAGCTGGTGAATCTCATCCTTCCTCACTACAATCGTCACTACTACTACACTAGAAAGAAAGAAGACAGAAGAGCAGGATCGTGGAGGGCTGACAGGGGGTAATAAAGATGGAGTCTCTAATGTGTCTGTGTATTTATTTCTATTAAAGTATTTTTTCTCTGTGTGGTGTCTTTTTTTTAACCCTTTATTGGAGATTCTTAATGGCCGGGTCAAACGTGCCTGACATTAAGAATCTCTGGCTTAATACTGGCTGGTAAAACAAAGCCAGTATTAACTCATGATTACCCAACAAGCCACCCGGCTCCAGGGCTGTTGGAAGAGTTGGATACAGCGCCAGATGATGGCGCTTCTATGAGAGCGCCATTTTCTGGGATGGCTGCGGACTGAAATCCGCAGCAGAGGCGCCCACAAACCTCGGGCTAACCTGTGCTGCGGATTCCAATCCCCAGCTGCCTAGTTGTACCCGGCTGGACACAAAAATGGGGCGAAGCCCACGTCATTTGTTTTTTAATTATTTCATGAAATAAGTGAAATAATTAAAAAAAACGGGCTTCCCTATATTTTTGGTTCCCAGCCGGGTACAAATAGGCAACTGGGGGTTGGAGGCAGCCCGTGGCTGCCAGCTGTACCTGGCTAGCATACAAAAATATGGCGAAGCCCACGTCATTTTTTTGGTGGGCAAAAAACTTCTGCATACAGTCCTGGATGGAGTATGCTGAGCCTTGTAGTTCTGCAGCTGCTGTCTGCTCTTCTCCATACAGACAGACAGCAGCTGCAGAACTACAAGGCTCAGCATACTCCATCCAGGACTGTATGCAGAAGTTTTTTGCCCCCTGAAAAAATTATGTGGGCTTCGCCATATTTTTGTATGCTAGCCAGGTACAGCAGGCAGGTACGGCTGCCCCCAACCCCCAGTTGCCTATTTGTACCCGGCTGGGAACCAAAAATAAATGGAAGCCCTTTTTTTATTATTTCATGAATTTCATGAAATAATTAGAAAACAAATGACGTAGGCTTTGCCCCATTTTTGTGTCCAGCCAGGTACAACTAGGTAGCTGGGGATTGGAATCCGCACCACAGGTTGGCCTGAGCTTTCTGGACCCCACTGCTGCGAATTGCAGTCTGCAGCCACCTCAGAAAATGGCATTTTCATAGAAGCGCCATCTTCTGGCGCTGTATCCAACTCTTCCAGCACCTGCCTGCTATACCTGGCTAGCATACAAAAATATGGCGAAGCTCACGTCCTTTTTTTGTAGTTTTTTGGCAAAAAAAATAAAAAATGCTTCCCTGGATTTTCCATTGCCAGTGAAGGTAACACCAAGCAGTGGGGGTTAGCAGCCAGTAGCTGCTTGGATTACCCTTAGCTAGCAATACAAAAAATGCAGCGGGAGCCCATATATGTTTTTTTTAATTATTTATTTAAATAACTAAAAATAAAATGGGCTTCCCTGTATTTTGATTGCTGGACATCACAGTGCTGTAAAAATAAATCTTTAAAAAAATGACGTAGCGCTCCGTGGTATTTTTGATTCTCAGCGCAGATAAAGCAGACAGCTATGGGTTGCCACCCCCATCTGCCTGCCGTTACCTTGGTTGGCAATCAAAATACATGGAAGCCCATTAATTTTTTCTATTTAAAAAATAGTTAAAAAAAAAAATGACGTAGGGTCCCCCCATTTTTGATAGCCAGCTAGGGTAAAGCAGACGGCTGTAGCCTGAAAACCACAGCTGGCAGCTTTACCGTGGTTGGGGATCCAATGTGGAGGTCCCCTCAGGCTCTTTTTTGTAATTATTTTATAAATATTAATAATTACACAATAAAAGTAGGGTCCCCCCCAAATTGGATCACCAGGCAAGGTAAAGCGGACAGCTGTGGTCTGGTATTCTCAGGGTGGGAAGGTCCATAGTTATTGGGCCTTCACAGCCTAAAAATAGCAGGCCGCAGGCACCCCAGACGTGGCGCATCCACTAGATGCGCCAATCCTGGCGCTTCACCCCAGCTCATCCCGTGCCCTGGTGCAGTGGCAAACGGGGTAATAAATCGGGTTGATACTAGCTGTAAAGTCACCTGAGATCAAGCCCAGCAGTTTGTGATGTCATGGCGTCTATTAGATACCCAACATCATAAACTGTCAGTACTAACAAAAACAAAAAATCGACAAAAGAAATTTATTTGAAAAAACAGTCCCCAAAACATTTCCTCTTTCACCAATTTATTGTAAGAAAAAAAATAAAGGGGTCCCACGACGACTCTGGACCGTCTAGAATATGGGGGGGAGACACTCAGGGAACGTATCCCCCATTTTCTAGGAGTGCGGACCCTTCATGTGAGGAGTGTGGGTGCAATGAATCTGCACTCACTCTCCCCGGGTCCACAGCAACAGAGTCCATGTCGTAATGGTTGCTACCAAAGCTGCAATGCCCTGCTCATGAGGTAAGGGCATGCCTAATCAGGAGAACTACTGTAGAGGAAACTCTGCTCACTGGTATATAGGTGCTCAGAGGTAATAATAGATAAAATTAGTGAGTAACCTCGGCACTCTAAATCTCCCAGACTAAGTCAGTAAGTCACAATGGATAGTAATGCAAAATCACTCTTTATTGGTCCATATTAAGAAAAAATTTTTTTTCATAAGCATATATGTTTTTGTCCAAAACAAGTTACAAATGACGTTTCGGCCTGAGCCTTCGTCAGATTGCACTTATCTGCATGTAATCATGAAAAATGACAATAATCAGTATCACATAAGAGTGAGAGAACAATAACATAAACTCGAACAATGTAGAGGTACAATTGGGATGCAGCAAAAAAATTGCAACACAGCAAGAAATGAAACACATGATACAAATGTCATAATACAGTACAAGGACAATATAGTAATGACAAATATGGGGTCAGAGTAGACTTAGACAGCTCTGGTACGAAAGAGATGTCAATCATAAAGTAACATGTGCAGTAGGTGTAGAGCTACAGTATGCATGGCAGAGCTAATGGGTAGACCGACCATAGAAAAAGAACGGAGAAAAAGTGGAGAAAAAGTGGAGCATAAGAGGAGAAAAAGTGGAGAAAAAGTGGAGCATAAGAGGAGAAAAAGTGGAGAAAAAGTGAAGCATAAGAGGAGAAAAAGTGGAGAAAAAGTGGAGCATAAGAGGAGAAAAAGTGGAGAAAAAGTGGAGCATAAGAGGAGAAAAAGTGGAGAAAAAGTGGAGAAAAAGTGGAGCATAAGAGGAGAAAAAGTGGAGAAAAAGTGGAGCATAAGAGGAGAAAAAGTGGAGATTAAGAGGAGAAAAAGTGGAGCATAAGAGGAGAAAAAGTGGAGAAAAAGTGGAGAAAAAGTGGAGCATAAGAGGAGAAAAAGTGGAGAAAAAAGTGGAGAAAAAGTGGAGAAAAAGTGGAGCATAAGAGGAGAAAAAGTGGAGAAAAAGTGGAGCATAAGAGGAGAAAAAGTGGAGAAAAAAGTGGAGAAAAGTGGAGCATAAGAGGAGAAAAAGTGGAGAAAAAGTGGAGAAAAAGTGGAGAAAAAGTGGAGAAAAAGTGGAGCATAAGAGGAGAAAAAGTGGAGAAAAAGTGGAGCATAAGAGGAGAAAAAGTGGAGAAAAAGTGGAGAAAAAGTGGAGCATAAGAGGAGAAAAAGTGGAGAAAAAGTGGAGAAAAAGTGGAGCATAAGAGGAGAAAAAGTGGAGATTAAGAGGAGAAAAAGTAAAGAAAAAGTGGAGCATAAGAGGAGAAAAAGTGGAGAAAAAGTGGAGAAAAAGTGGAGCATAAGAGGAGAAAAAGTGGAGAAAAAAGTGGAGAAAAAGTGGAGAAAAAGTGGAGCATAAGAGGAGAAAAAGTGGAGATTAAGAGGAGAAAAAGTGGAGCATAAGAGGAGAAAAAGTGGAGAAAAAGTGGAGAAAAAGTGGAGCATAAGAGGAGAAAAAGTGGAGAAAAAAGTGGAGAAAAAGTGGAGAAAAAGTGAAGCATAAGAGGAGAAAAAGTGGAGAAAAAGTGGAGAAAAAGTGGAGCATAAGAGGAGAAAAAGTGGAGAAAAAAGTGGAGAAAAAGTGGAGCATAAGAGGAGAAAAAGTGGAGAAAAAGTGGAGAAAAAGTGGAGAAAAAGTGGAGAAAAAGTGGAGCATAAGAGGAGAAAAAGTGGAGAAAAAGTGGAGCATAAGAGGAGAAAAAGTGGAGAAAAAGTGGAGAAAAAGTGGAGAAAAAGTGGAGCATAAGAGGAGAAAAAGTGGAGAAAAAGTGGAGAAAAAGTGGAGCATAAGAGGAGAAAAAGTGGAGATTAAGAGGAGAAAAAGTGGAGAAAAAGTGGAGCATAAGAGGAGAAAAAGTGGAGAAAAAGTGGAGAAAAAGTGGAGAAAAAGTGGAGCATAAGAGGAGAAAAAGTGGAGATTAAGAGGAGAAAAAGTGGAGCATAAGAGGAGAAAAAGTGGAGAAAAAGTGGAGAAAAAGTGGAGCATAAGAGGAGAAAAAGTGGAGAAAAAAGTGGAGAAAAAGTGGAGAAAAAGTGGAGCATAAGAGGAGAAAAAGTGGAGAAAAAGTGGAGAAAAAGTGGAGCATAAGAGGAGAAAAAGTGGAGAAAAAAGTGGAGAAAAAGTGGAGCATAAGAGGAGAAAAAGTGGAGAAAAAGTGGAGAAAAAGTGGAGAAAAAGTGGAGCATAAGAGGAGAAAAAGTGGAGAAAAAGTGGAGCATAAGAGGAGAAAAAGTGGAGAAAAAGTGGAGAAAAAGTGGAGAAAAAGTGGAGCATAAGAGGAGAAAAAGTGGAGAAAAAGTGGAGAAAAAGTGGAGCATAAGAGGAGAAAAAGTGGAGATTAAGAGGAGAAAAAGTGGAGAAAAAGTGGAGCATAAGAGGAGAAAAAGTGGAGAAAAAGTGGAGAAAAAGTGGAGAAAAAGTGGAGCATAAGAGGAGAAAAAGTGGAGAAAAAAGTGGAGAAAAAGTGGAGAAAAAGTGGAGCATAAGAGGAGAAAAAGTGGAGAAAAAGTGGAGCAGAAGAGGAGAAAAAGTGGAGAAAAAGTGGAGAAAAAGTGGAGAAAAAGTGGAGCATAAGAGGAGAAAAAGTGGAGAAAAAAGTGGAGAAAAAGTGGAGAAAATGTGGAGCATAAGAGGAAAAAAAGTGGAGAAAAAGTGGAGAAAAAGTGGAGCATAAGAGGAGAAAAAGTGGAGAAAAAAGTGGAGAAAAAGTGGAGAAAAAGTGGAGCATAAGAGGAGAAAAAGTGGAGAAAAAGTGGAGGAAAAGTGGAGCATAAGAGGAGAAAAAGTGGAGAAAAAAGTGGAGAAAAAGTGGAGAAAAAAGTGGAGAAAAAGTGGAGAAAAAGTGGAAAAAAGTGGAGAAAAAGTGGAGATTAAGAGGAGAAAAAGTGGAGCATAAGAGGAGAAAAAGTGGAGAAAAAGTGGAGAAAAAGTGGAGAAAAAGTGGAGCATAAGAGGAGAAAAAGTGGAGAAAAAAGTGGAGAAAAAGTGGAGAAAAAGTGGAGCATAAGAGGAGAAAAAGTGGAGAAAAAGTGGAGTATAAGAGGAGAAAAAGTGGAGAAAAAAGTGGAGAAAAAGTGGAGAAAAAGTGGAGCATAAGAGGAGAAAAAGTGGAGAAAAAAGTGGAGAAAAAAGTGGAGAAAAAAGTGGAGGAAAAAGTGGAGAAAAAAGTGGAGAAAAAGTGGAGAAAAAGTGGAGAAAAAGTGGAGAAAAAAATGGAGAAAAAGTGGAGAAAAAGTGGAGAAAAAGTGGAGAAAAAGTGGAGATTAAGAGGAGAAAAAGTGGAGAAAAAGTGGAGCATAAGAGGAGAAAAAGTGGAGAAAAAGTGGAGAAAAAGTGGAGAAAAAGTGGAGCATAAGAGGAGAAAATGTGGAGAAAAAAGTGGAGAAAAAGTGGAGCATAAGAGGAGAAAAAGTGGAGAAAAAGTGGAGAAAAAGTGGAGCATAAGAGGAGAAAAAGTGGAGAAAAAGTGGAGCATAAGAGGAGAAAAAGTGGAGCATAAGAGGAGAAAAAGTGGAGAAAAAGTGGAGAAAAAGTGGAGCATAAGAGGAGAAAAAGTGGAGATTAAGAGGAGAAAAAGTGGAGAAAAAGTGGAGCATAAGAGGAGAAAAAGTGGAGAAAAAGTGGAGAAAAAGTGGAGAAAAAGTGGAGCATAAGAGGAGAAAAAGTGGAGAAAAAGTGGAGAAAAAGTGGAGCATAAGAGGAGAAAAAGTGGAGAAAAAAGTGGAGAAAAAGTGGAGCATAAGAGGAGAAAAAGTGGAGAAAAAGTGGAGAAAAAGTGGAGAAAAAGTGGAGCATAAGAGGAGAAAAAGTGGAGAAAAAGTGGAGCATAAGAGGAGAAAAAGTGGAGAAAAAGTGGAGAAAAAGTGGAGCATAAGAGGAGAAAAAGTGGAGAAAAAGTGGAGCATAAGAGGAGAAAAAGTGGAGATTAAGAGGAGAAAAAGTGGAGAAAAAGTGGAGCATAAGAGGAGAAAAAGTGGAGAAAAAGTGGAGAAAAAGTGGAGCATAAGAGGAGAAAAAGTGGAGGAAAAAGTGGAGAAAAAGTGGAGCATAAGAGGAGAAAAAGTGGAGAAAAAGTGGAGAAAAAGTGGAGCATAAGAGGAGAAAAAGTGGAGAAAAAAGTGGAGAAAAAGTGGAGCATAAGAGGAGAAAAAGTGGAGAAAAAGTGGAGAAAAAGTGGAGCATAAGAGGAGAAAAAGTGGAGAAAAAGTGGAGAAAAAGTGGAGCATAAGAGGAGAAAAAGTGGAGAAAAAGTGGAGAAAAAGTGGAGCATAAGAGGAGAAAAAGTGGAGATTAAGAGGAGAAAAAGTGGAGAAAAAGTGGAGCATAAGAGGAGAAAAAGTGGAGATTAAGAGGAGAAAAAGTGGAGAAAAAGTGGAGCATAAGAGGAGAAAAAGTGGAGAAAAAGTGGAGAAAAAGTGGAGAAAAAGTGGAGAAAAAGTGGAGCATAAGAGAGGAAAAAGTGGAGAAAAAAGTGGAGAAAAAGTGGAGAAAAGGTGGAGAAAAAGTGGAGAAAAAGTGGAGAAAAAGTGGAGCATAAGAGGAGAAAAAGTGGAGAAAAAGTGGAGCATAAGAGGAGAAAAAGTGGAGAAAAAGTGGAGAAAAAGTGGAGCATAAGAGGAGAAAAAGTGGAGAAAAAGTGGAGAAAAAGTGGAGCATAAGAGGAGAAAAAGTGGAGATTAAGAGGAGAAAAAGTGGAGAAAAAGTGGAGCATAAGAGGAGAAAAAGTGGAGATTAAGAGGAGAAAAAGTGGAGAAAAAGTGGAGCATAAGAGGAGAAAAAGTGGAGAAAAAGTGGAGAAAAAGTGGAGAAAAAGTGGAGCATAAGAGAAGAAAAAGTGGAGAAAAAAGTGGAGAAAAAGTGGAGAAAAAGTGGAGAAAAAGTGGAGAAAAAGTGGAGATTAAGAGGAGAAAAAGTGGAGAAAAAGTGGAGCATAAGAGGAGAAAAAGTGGAGAAAAAGTGGAGAAAAAGTGGAGCATAAGAGGAGAAAAAGTGGAGAAAAAAGTGGAGAAAAAGTGGAGAAAAAAGTGTAGAAAAAGTGGAGAAAAAGTGGAAAAAAAGTGGAGAAAAAGTGGAGAAAAAGTGGAGATTAAGAGGAGAAAAAGTGGAGAAAAAGTGGAGCATAAGAGGAGAAAAAGTGGAGAAAAAGTGGAGAAAAAGTGGAGCATAAGAGGAGAAAAAGTGGAGAAAAAAGTGGAGAAAAAGTGGAGAAAAAGTGGAGCATAAGAGGAGAAAAAGTGGAGAAAAAGTGGAGAAAAAGTGGAGCATAAGAGGAGAAAAAGTGGAGAAAAAAGTGGAGAAAAAGTGGAGAAAAAAGTGGAGAAAAAGTGGAGAAAAAGTGGAAAAAAAGTGGAGAAAAAGTGGAGATTAAGAGGAGAAAAAGTGGAGAAAAAGTGGAGCATAAGTGGAGAAAAAGTGGAGAAAAAGTGGAGAAAAAGTGGAGCATAAGAGGAGAAAAAGTGGAGAAAAAAGTGGAGAAAAAGTGGAGAAAAAGTGGAGCATAAGAGGAGAAAAAGTGGAGAAAAAGTGGAGAAAAAGTGGAGCATAAGAGGAGAAAAAGTGGAGAAAAAAGTGGAGAAAAAGTGGAGAAAAAGTGGAGCATAAGAGGAGAAAAAGTGGAGAAAAAAGTGGAGAAAAAAGTGGAGAAAAAAGTGGAGGAAAAAGTGGAGGAAAAAGTGGAGAAAAAGTGGAGAAAAAGTGGAGAAAAAAATGGAGAAAAAGTGGAGAAAAAGTGGAGAAAAAGTGGAGAAAAAGTGGAGATTAAGAGGAGAAAAAGTGGAGAAAAAGTGGAGCATAATAGGAGAAAAAGTGGAGAAAAAGTGGAGAAAAAGTGGAGCATAAGAGGAGAAAAAGTGGAGAAAAAAGTGGAGAAGAAGTGGAGCATAAGAGGAGAAAAAGTGGAGAAAAAGTGGAGAAAAAGTGGAGAAAAAGTGGAGCATAAGAGGAGAAAAAGTGGAGAAAAAGTGGAGCATAAGAGGAGAAAAAGTGGAGAAAAAGTGGAGAAAAAGTGGAGAAAAAGTGGAGCATAAGAGGAGAAAAAGTGGAGAAAAAGTGGAGAAAAAGTGGAGCATAAGAGGAGAAAAAGTGGAGATTAAGAGGAGAAAAAGTGGAGAAAAAGTGGAGCATAAGAGGAGAAAAAGTGGAGAAAAAGTGGAGAAAAAGTGGAGAAAAAGTGGAGAAAAAGTGGAGAAAAAGTGGAGCATAAGAGGAGAAAAAAGTGGAGAAAAATGGAGAAAAAGTGGAGATAAAGTGGAGATTAAGAGGAGAAAAAGTGGAGAAAAAGTGGAGCATAAGAGGAGAAAAAGTGGAGAAAAAAGTGGAGAAAAAAGTGGAGAAAAAAGTGGAGAAAAAGTGGAGAAAAAAATGGAGAAAAAGTGGAGCACCCTTTGGTACCTTTCATGTGGCACTAAGGGGTGCTTAGCTTTGTATTTAGCCAAAAAAATGAAAAAAAATAACGTAGGGTTCCCCCTAGTTTTGTAGCCAGCTAGGGTAAAGCAGACGGCTGCAGCCTGCAGACCACAGCTGGCAACCTCACCTTGGCTTGTAATCCAAAACTGAGGGCACCCCACGCTGTTGTTTTAAATTAAATAAATAATTAAAAAAAAAAACACGTAGGGGTCCCCCAAAATTGGATCACCAGCCAAGGTAAAGCAGACAGCTGGGGCCTGATATTCTCAGACTAGGGAGGTCCATGGTTATTGGAATCTCCCCAGCCTAAAAATAGCAGGCCGCAGCCGCCCCAGAAGTGGCGCATCCATTAGATGCGCCAATCCTGGTGCTTCGCCCCAGCTCATCCCGCGCCCTGGTGCGGTGGCAAACGGGGTAATATATGGGGTTAATACCAGATGTGTAATGTCACCTGGCATCAAGCCCTGGGGTTGGTGAGGTCAGGCGTCTATCAGATACCCGACATCACCAACCCAGTCAGTAATAAAAAAAAATAGACGACAAACACATTTTTATTTGAAAAAACACTCCCCAAAACATTCCCTCTTTAACCAATTTATTAGATTGAAAAACAAATCCAGGTCTGGTGTAATCCAAGGGGTTGCCATGACGATCCACACTGTCCCAGTCAATGAAGAGCAGGATGTTCCCCATTGGCTGGGAGAGCAATGCAGTGACCTGAGCTAACATCAATGGGTCAGCCCAGGTCACTGCAGGGGGGTGACAAGTGCTGCTGTCAGCGAGGTACATTACCTGCGCTGATCTCCAGCACTGCCGACAGCCCCTGTCACTGAGGTCAATGACCGGCGCCTTCACATCAAGTATCGCGAGAGGTCCGTGACGTCACCGCCAGTGTCAGTCTCGGGTCGGAAGCGATAGGTGATGTGTCAAGCGGCGGCCATGGAGGACAGTGACAGCGCTGAGGTCGGGATGGCGGGACTTCATCACCGCAGGTAAGCCGAGCGGGGGGGGGGTGTGAGAGTGTGTGTGTGTGTGTGTATATGTATGTATACATGCCGCGGGCAGGAGGGGGCGGAGTGAGCTGAGCGGGAAGTGTGGGCTTCCTGCACGTAACTAAGATAAACATCGGGTTACTAACCAAAGCGCTTTGCTTGGATACCCGATGTTTATCTTGGTTACCAGCTTGTGGCAGGCTGCCAGCGATGGCTCCTGCACACTGTAGCTGGGATGGGGGGGGTGTGTGCGTGAATGAGAGTGTGTGTGTGTGTATATGTATGTGTACATGCCGCGGGCAGGAGGGGGCGGAGTGAGCTGAGCGGGAAGTGTGGGCTTCCTGCACGTAACTAAGATAAACATCGGGTTACTAACCAAAGCGCTTTGCTTGGATACCCGATGTTTATCTTGGTTACCAGCTTGTGGCAGGCTGCCAGCGATGGCTCCTGCACACTGCAGCTGTAAAAAGCCCTGCTTTTTGCTGCTAGAACCGTTCTCGAACGTATCTAGAACTATCGAGCTTTTGCAAAAAGCTCGAGTTCTAGTTCGATCTCGAACAGCCCCAAAAATCACTCGAGCTTAGAACTGGAGAACCTCGAACCGCGAACCGCGCTCAACTCTAATAAGGATTTCTGTGTTTTGCTTTTGGGAGTACAATCTGAGGCTTCCCACCCTTGACAAGTTATTCAAAGTAGTTGTATATATATTGCATTATCTCTACTGCTGTGCTCCTTTCCCGCATTTTTCCTCCACCTGTGTTGTGCAATATGTTATTAAATTTGCATTGATTAACCCCCGTGATTCCGTGCAGTCCTTGCGTATCCCGTTACCTGCAGGTTATTACATTTGGCGTAGTCGGCAGGATACGCAGGCTGGTACGGAACAATGGACGGACAGGGGGGTGTCGCTGATGGAGGTGTTCTAATACAACCTGATGGGGGAATACCAGCAAGGCAGCTGTCCCTGGGGGCTATGCTGACTCATATACCAAAATTTACTGGCAGCAATGTACCTCTCCATGACTGGGCGCAGAGAGTGAGGGGCATGTTGAGAGTAGCAGGAGTGACTGCAGAAAATCAAGGGGAGAAATTGCTGATTGCCCTTGAAGGCCATGCTCAAGAGACCATTTTATTGCGCCCTGAGAGTGAACGAAAGACGTTAGAGCAGGTGGTGAAGATTCTTGAGAGAGTGTATGGCGGGAAACCAGAAGCAGGAGATTTACAGGCGCAACTGTTCTACAGGCTGCAGGGTGAAGAAGAAGGTCTGCCACAGTATGCAAATGCACTCCAGAGAATAATGAGACAAATGCTTGCAGCAGAGCCAGAGCTAGCACAAACCCCCGGTTATGCTGACCGTACCCTACGAGATCAATTCCTCCATGGGTTACATAACCCCAACATCAAAGGTGCCCTCCGTGAACGGCTCAGGGTAGAAAAAAAACTAACTTTCCAGGAGATATTGGAAGAAGCAGTCTCCCGCACACAAACCGAAAATTGCGACCCGCAGAACGCCTGGGGTGAAGTTTGTATGCATAAGGTAGTCCCGGGTGAGAAAAACCGAGAACCGAGCCAGCTTGAGGCTAAAGTGGATCAGTTACAAGAGACTGTTACTGCTCTACAAGAGTTGCTGAAGAATATGCAAGCCCCGGCGTCAGAAGTAGGAACTACAGCACCGCGGCCAAATACCCGCACGCATACCTATCAAGAAGAGAGGGGACAGATCGAGCAGAGACGATCAAGACCCGCTGGAGACTACCAGTGTTGGAACTGTGGAAATCGGAACCATTTATTCCGACACTGTCCGGAGAGGAAGACGTCTCAAGAAAGACCGCCGTTAAACTAGTGCCTCCCTCCATGGATGGGCACATGGCGGGGAGACCAACTGAGCTTAGAGAAAACCAACGCCCTGAAGATATAGCAGCCTGCACGCCGACGATCACGGCCAAATTTGAAGGGAAAGAAGTAAGATGCCTGATGGATACTGGGTCCCAAGTGACCACCATGCCAGAACAGTTCTTCTACCAACATTTTGGACAAACTGTATCCATTGACAAAGGGGCACATATCAAACTGAGGGCTGCAAACAATCTTCCCATTCCGGTTGTAGGGGTCGTGTGGATGGACATACGTGCCTGTGGCCAGAACTTAGGCAAAAAAGGGATTGTGTTAACGAAGGGCCGGTACGACAGAGAGGTGCCAGCTATCGTTGGCATGAACGTCCTGAAAGAATTAGACCAGTTGCTCTTCAACAAGGGGGGCTGTGATTACTGGAAGACAACAGTTGCTAACAGGCCCGCCCAAAAGGTCTTCCAACACCTTATCCGTGCCCGAGGACTGTGGAAGAATGGTGGGAGCCGCTACCCGGTGGGGAGGGTTCGAGTCCCAAGACAGACAACAATTACTCTACCTCCAAATCGTGAGACAGTCCTCACCTTGCCAGTCGGGGCCCACCGTACACTCGAGGGGATGGAGGTGTTGGTGGAGCCTTTCCGTGGTGAAGAGAACGGAGACGAACCGTTGGTGGCTCGCACTTTAGCAACAGTAAGAAATGGAAGGGTCCCTTTCCGTTGCGTGAACACTGGTGAACAGGCCTACACCTTGACCTCGGGAGTTGTTCTGGCCCATGTCTACCTGGCGCCTGAAGAGGTGGCGGCCGCAGAATCGATTGAATTGCAGCCCATGGCAGGGGAAGCCTGGACTTGGGCTGTTTCTATGGAAAGAAAAGAGAAACCCACTGATCAATGGAACAGTTGCGTCATCTTAGGGCAGATGGGAGTGGACCTGAGCCCCTTCGCTTCGGAGCAAGCCCAAGCCATAGAGGACTTTATTTGGGAGAATCAAGCCACGTTCTCCCGTCACGCAGAAGATTTCGGCTGTACTGACAAGATTCAGCACGAAATACCCACAGGAGATGCCCCACCGATCAGGGAAAGGTACAGACAAATACCCCCAAAGTACTACCAAGAGGTAAAAGAGCTTTTGGCGCAGATGCTGAAGAGCGGGGTGGTAAGAGAAAGTCAGAGTCCATGGGCTGCCCCAATCGTGCTGGTCACGAAAAAGGATGGGTCTACCCGCTTCTGTGTTGACTACCGCAAGCTTAATGGATGCACGGTTCGTGATTCCTACCCTCTGCCCCAGATAGAGGAGTCCCTGTCGGCGTTGGGAAAGGCACGTTACTTCTCCTCCCTCGATCTGGCCAGCGGATATTGGCAGGTCCCTGTGGCAGAGAAAGACAAGGCCAAGACCGCATTTATTGTACCCATGGGACTCTTCGAGTTCAATCGCATGCCGTTTGGACTAAATAATGCCCCAGGAACTTTTCAGCGCCTCATGGAAAGTTGCCTTGGAGACATGAACTTCGAGGCCACATTGATTTACCTGGACGACATAGTAGTGTATTCTGCAACCTTTGAGAAACATCTAGAAAACCTGGGCCAAGTGTTTCAGCGGTTACGGGCCCATGGGCTTAAACTAAAACCAAAAAATGCCGGATCTTTCAGGAAGAGATTGAATATCTCGGACACAAGGTGTCGGAAGCCGGCATACAGCCCTCCGATGGGAAAGTGAGAGCAGTGCTACAATGGCCCACACCCAGCACAGTGCGAGAGGTTCGAGCTTTCCTGGGGCTAGCCGGATATTACCGTCGCTTTATCAAAGATTTCGCAAACGAGGCAGAACCTTTGCACGAATTGCTCCGAGGGACTGCGAAAGGACCAAAAGCACAGAAAATTTGCTGGGGACCAAGACAAGCAGAAGCCTTACACCGATTGAAAGAGGCCTTGGTTAGCGCCCCTGTGCTTGCCTATGCAGACTATAACCTCCCTTTTCGGTTGTATACAGACACGAGCCTCTACGGCCTGGGTGCAGTACTGGCCCAGGTACAGAATGGTACTGAACGGGTGATTGCATATGGAAGTCGGACGTTGTGAGAAGCCGAGCGCAATCCCGAGAATTACAGTTCCTTTCGGCTGGAGTTACTGGCACTAGTATGGGCAATAACCGAAAGGTTCTCGGAATATCTCACGGGAGCCCAAATTGAAGTCTATACGGATAATAATCCCCTGGCTCACATCTCCACCGCCAAACTGGGAGCAATGGAACAGAGGTGGCTGGCACGACTCTCCAGATACAATTATCATGTGCAGTACCGCTCTAAGCATGAAAATCAGAATGCGGATGCCCTTTCTCGTGTTACCACCGAAGCCCCAGTGGGGGAGAGAGATGAACAGTTGGAGGAAGACGAAATTCCGGACTTCAGTAAATTCACCGCTCAAGTGGTAGAGGCTCGTATGCTGGAAATTACATCGGGCACGACATCACGCCTGCTTGGCCAAACCAGAGAGGAATGGGTGAAAATCCAGTCATCTGACCCAGAACTGCTTCAGGTGAAAGAGTGGGTGATCCAGCAGAGCAAGCCTAGAAAGGAAATACGGGCCACGCTGTCGCACGTGGCCCTCCAGATTCTCAGCCAGTGGGATAAGCTGTCGGTGCAAGAAGGGATGCTGTATCGGAAGGTGCACCTAGCTACAGAGTTGGAAGTACGGTGGCAAGTAGTGATACCCCAAAAGATGGCAGTACCACTGGCCCGAGAGGCGCATGAGAAGGGAGCCCATTTCGGACCGGACAAGACTTACCAGTGGTTGCAAAGAATAGTATACTGTCCTCAGATGCTTCGGGCAGTAGAGAAGGCCTGTAAACTGTGCCGTTCCTGCGAGTTAAGTAAGGCTCCCCCACAGCAAGCACCAGTACAGACTATTGTAACCAAAGAGCCGTTGGAAGTACTCATGATTGATTATCTGAAGATTGGCCACTCCCACCGGGGCTATCAGTTCTGCCTTGTGATGACAGATCACTTCTCCAAATTTGCGGTGGTGACGCCCACCAGAGATCAGACAGCTGAATCAGCTGCTCGAGCCATCAGTGATGACTTTATCCGGGTGTACGGCTGCCCCAAAAGAATACATTCCGACCAAGGGGCTTGCTTTCAGGGCAGTGTCATGAGAGAGCTGCAAAGGATTTACGGAATGCAGAAGTCAAGGACTATGCCTTATCATCCGCAGGGCAACGGAGCCTGCGAGAGATTTAACCGGACCCTCCTACAAATGCTACGCACGTTGGAGGATGATCGTAAGAATCACTGGCCCGGCTATCTCGCAGAACTCGTGTGGGCGTACAATAATCGTGTCCACTCCACCACTGGGTACACCCCATACGTACTACTGTTTGGAAGAGCCGGAAGAGGCATTGAAGAGCTCAACCTGGCTCCCCCCAAGATCAGCGAAGGTTAGAGCGTAGGTTCCTGGGTTGACTGTCACCGTCGACGGCTGGAGACTATCCATCGAATTGTCACCAAGCGGCTGCAAGAAAAGACACACCCGCAGCGGAAACCTGTGTGTGAAACCCCGTTCGTGCCAGGAGACTGAGTACTAGTTGCAGAGAAACACCCGAGACACAAGTTGAGTGAGCGCTGGAAAACGGAGCCGTACATTGTGATCAGAAGAATCTCTCCCCACGGATCAGTATACGAAGTGAGAGGCGAGCGAAGAGGCGACACCCTCATCCTGCATCGTAATATGCTGAGGCCCTGCTATTCAGAAGACAGGACCAGACAAAGTACCTCGGAGACGGTGCCCGTGCCCGTTCCTGTTACCGTCGAAGAGGGCTCTGACGATGAAGAATGGTGGCGGGCCCCGACCAACCCAGCAGACTGGGAGAGATCCACACCCCCATCCATTCAAGACACAGGTGTCACCCCTGCAGAGCAGGAGTCACCAATCGCCAGCGATGGGGACGAGAATACTGTACTCCCTGATACGGCGCCAACGTCTGGTGACTTAGCCGTAGTACCACGCCGGACTGAGCGGGCTAACGCTGGTATTCCCCCTGATCGGTACTTGGCAGATGAATTTGTGTGTTCTGTCACTGGATCCTGTTTTAAGACATTGGCTCCCAAGCACCAGGTTGTGAAGCAGGGCAGGAGTTGCCACCGTGTGCCCCTGTGCAGAGCGCCTCAGGAGAGTATCGGCCGGGACGGCCGAGGTTAAAGAGGGGGGAAATGTAAGATCTGTTAACATTTACATATATAGGTTAGAAGACTGTGGACTTTTCCTTGTTATGCTGCCACCTACTGTCAAAACAAAGAACAGCGGGCACAAACCCCTGCTACTTGATTTACTTGGTACAGTCCTGAACAGGATGTGCAGAGGAGCTGGTTTTGTTTGGTAGCTGTTTTTATGCAGAGAAGTGTGTGTCCGGACGTGCGAAAGAAGGCAAGGCCGCATTCTGCCCTGCTGAACAAGGTCCAAGTACCTGAGTGTTGCGTGACATCTCCCCAAGACACAGATCCAAGAAAGGCTGGATGTGGAGCGAGGAGCCAGACAGCACGGGCAAATTACAGATCCGGGACAAAGACTGAACTTTAGAGGTGTCTGCCGGCGGAATACGGGCCCCAACGGTGACGAGGTACCCCACGCTGAAACCTGCAGTTAAGTGTGCACACTACGTTTAGTTAGGGACAGATAGCAAAAGACTCTGCACTGTGTTATACGAGTAAGATAACAAGGACTCTGCGTTTTTTTGTTTAATAAGGATTTCTGTGTTTTGCTTTTGGGAGTACAATCTGAGGCTTCCCACCCTTGACAAGTTATTCAAAGTAGTTGTATATATATTGCATTATCTCTACTGCTGTGCTCCTTTCCCGCATTTTTCCTCCACCTGTGTTGTGCAATATGTTATTAAATTTGCATTGATTAACCCCCGTGGTTCCGTGCAGTCCTTGCGTATCCCGTTACCTGCAGGTTATTACACTAAAAGTGTCTGGAATTCTAAGTTAGTGTTCCTTTGCTGTCCACTGACCCACAGCACCCTTGCATTCTACCCACCTGCCCATTTTTGCATCGCTATTTTATTTCCCCAAAGAGCTGACACTTTTTGGGGCATCCTAAAAGTGTCTGGAATACTAAGTTAGTGTTGCTTTGCTGTCCAGAGACCCACAGCACCCGTGCATTCTACCCACCTGCCCATTTTTGCCACGCAATTTTATTTCCCCAAAGAGCTGACACTTTTTGGGGCATCCTAAAAGTGTCTGGAATACTAAGGTAGTGTTACTTTGCTGTCCACTGACCCACAGCACCCGTGCATTCTACCCACCTGCCCATTTTTGCCACGCTATTTTATTTCCCCAAAGAGCTGACACTTTTTGAGGCATCCTGAAAGTGGCTGGCATACTAAGTTAGTGTTCCTTTGCTGTTCAGTGACCCACAGCACCCATGCATTCTACCCACCTGCCATTTTGTCCATGCTATTTTATTTCCCCAAAGAGCTGACACTTTTTGAGGCATCCGAAAAGTGTCTGGAATACTAAGGTAGTGTACCTTTGCTGTCCACTGACCCACAGCACCCGTGCATTCTACCCACCTGCCCATTTTTGCCACGCTATTTTATTTCCCCAAAGAGCTGACACTTTTGTGGCATCCTGAAAGTGTCTGCAATACTAAGTTAGTGTTCCTTTGCTGTCCACTGACCCACAGCACCCGGCATTCTACCACGTGCCCATTTTTGCCACGCTATTTTATTTCCCCAAAGAGCTGACACTTTTGTGGCATCCTAAAAGTGTCTGGAATACTAAGTTAGTGTTTCTTTGCTGTTCACTGACCCACAGCACCCGTGCATTCTACCCACCTGCACATTTTTGCCATGCTATTATATTTCTCCAAAGAGCTGACACTTTTTGGGGCATCCTAAAAGTGTCTGGAATACTAAGTTAGTGTTCCTTTACTGTCCAGTGACCCACAGCACCCGTGCATTCTACCCACCTGCCCATTTTTGCCACGCTATTTTATTTCTCCAAAGAGCTGACACTTTTTGGGGCATCCTAAAAGTGTCAGGAATACTAAGTTAGTGTTCCTTTGCTGTCCACTGACCCACAGCACCTGGGTATTCTACCCACCTGCCCATTTTTGCCATGCTATTTTAATTCCCCAAAGAGTTGACACTTTTTGGGGCATCCTAAAAGTGTCTGGAATACTAAGTTAGTGGTCCTTTGCTGTCCAGTGACCCACAGCACCCATGCATTCTACCCACCTGCCCATTTTTGCCACGCTACTTTATTTCCCCAAAGAGCTGACACTTTTTGGGGCATACTAAAAGTGTCTGGAATACTAAGTTAGTGTTCCTTTGCTGTCCACTGACCCACAGCACCCATGCATTCTACCCACCTGCCCATTTTTGCCACGCTATTTTATTTCCCCAAAGAGCTGACACTTTTTGGGGCATCCTAAAAGTGTCTGGAATACTAAGTTAGTGTTCCTTTGCTGTCCAGAGACCCACAGCACCCGTGCATTCTACCCACCTGCCCATTTTTGCCACGCAATTTTATTTCCCCAAAGAGCTGACACTTTTTGGTGGATCCTAAAAGTGTCTGGAATACTAAGGTAGTGTTACTTTGCTGTCCACTGACCCACAGCACCCGTGCATTCTACCCACCTGCCCATTTTTGCCATGCTATTTTATTTCCCCAAAGAGCTGACACTTTTTGAGGCATCCGAAAAGTGCCTGGCATACTAAGTTAGTGTTCCTTTGCTGTCCAGTGACCCACAGCACCCATGCATTCTACCCACCTGCCCATTTTTGCCACGCTTTTTTATTTCCCCAAAGAGCTGACACTTTTTGAGGCATCCGAAAAGTGTCTGGAATACTAAGTTAAAGGTCCTTTGCTGTCCACTGACCAACAGCACCCGTGCATTCTACCCACCTGCCCATTTTTGCCACGCTATTTTATTTCTCCAAAGAGCTGACACTTTTTGGGGCATCCTAAAAGTGTCTGGAATACTAAGTTAGTGTTCCTTTGCTGTCCAGTGATCCACAGCACCCGTGTATTCTACCCACCTACCCATTTTTGCCACGCTATTTTATTTCCCCAAAGAGCTGACACTTTTTGGGGCATCCTAAAAGTGTCTGGAACACTAAGTTAGTGTTCCTTTGTTGTCCAGTGACCCACAGCACCCGTGCATTCTACCCACCTGCTCATTTTTGCCACGCTATTTTATTTCCCCAAAGAGCTGACACTTTTTGAGGCATCCTAAAAGTGTCTGGAATTCAAAGTTAGTGTTCCTTTGCTGTCCACTGACCCACAGCACCCTTGCATTCTACCCACCTGCCCATTTTTGCCACGCAATTTTATTTCCCCAAAGAGCTGACACTTTTTAGGGCATCCTAAAAGTGTCTGGAATACTAAGGTAGTGTACCTTTGCTGTCCACTGACCCACAGCACCCGTACATTCTACCCACCTGCCCATTTTTGCCACGCAATTTTATTTCCCCAAAGAGCTGACACTTTTTAGGGCATCCTAAAAGTGTCTGGAATACTAAGTTAGTGTTCCTTTGCTGTCCACTGACCCACAGCAGCCGTGCATTCTACCCACCTGCCCATTTTTGCCACGCTATTTTATTTCCCCAAAGAGCTGACACTTTTGTGGCATCCTAAAAGTGTCTGCAATACTAAGTTAGTGTTCCTTTGCTGTCCACTGACCCACAGCACCCGGCATTCTACCACCTGCCCATTTTTGCCACGCTATTTTATTTCCCCAAAGAGCTGACACTTTTGTGGCATCCTAAAAGTGTCTGGAATACTAAGTTAGTGTTTCTTTGCTGTTCACTGAGCCACAGCACCCGTGCATTCTACCCACCTGCACATTTTTGCCACGCTATTATATTTCTCCAAAGAGCTGACACTTTTTGGGGCATCCTAAAAGTGTCTGGAATACTAAGTTAGTGTTCCTTTACTGTCCAGTGACCCACAGCACCCACGCATTCTAACCACCTGCCCATTTTTGCCACGCTATTTTATTTCTCAAAAGAGCTGACACTTTTTGGGGCATCCTAAAAGTGTCTGGAATACTAAGTTAGTGTTCCTTTGCTGTCCACTGACCCACAGCACCCGTGCATTCTACCCACCTGCCCATTTTTGCCACGCTATTTTATTTCCCCAAAGAGCTGACACTTTTTGGGCCATCCTAAAAGTGTCTAGAATACTAAGTTAGTGTTCCTTTACTGTCCACTGACCCACAGCACCCGGGTATTCTACCCACCTGCCCATTTTTGCCATGCTATTTTAATTCCCCAAAGAGCTGACACTTTTTGGGGCATACTAAAAGTGTCTGGAATACTAACTTAGTGTTCCTTTGCTGTCCACTGACCCACAGCACCCATGCATTCTACCCACCTGCCCATTTTTGCCACGCTATTTTATTTCCCCAAAGAGCTGACACTTTTTGAGGCATCCGAAAAGTGTCTGGAATACTAAGTTAGTTGTCCTTTGCTGTCCACTGACCCACAGCACCCGTGCATTCTACCCACCTGCACATTTTTGCCACGCTACTTTTTTTCCCCAAAGAGCTGACACTTTTTGGGGCATACTAAAAGTGTCTGGAATACTAACTTAGTGTTCTTTTGCTGTCCACTGACCCACAGCACCCATGCATTCTACCCACCTGCCCATTTTTGCCACGCTATTTTATTTCCCCAAAGAGCTGACACTTTTTGAGGCATCCGAAAAGTGTCTGGAATACTAAGTTAGTTGTCCTTTGCTGTCCACTGACCCACAGCATCCATGCATTCTACCCACCTGCCCATTTTTTGCCACGCAATTTTATTTCTCCAAAGAACTGACACTTTTTGGGGCATCCTAAAAGTGTCTGGAATACTAAGTTAGTGTTCCTTTGCTGTCCAGTGACCCACAGCACCCGTGCATTCTACCCACCTACCCATTTTTGCCACGCTATTTTATTTCCCCAAAGAGCTGACACTTTTTGGGGCATCCTAAAAGTGTCTGGAACACTAAGTTAGTGTTCCTTTGTTGTCCAGTAACCCACAGCACCCGTGCATTCTACCCACCTGCCAATTTTTGCCACGCTATTTTATTTCCCCAAAGAGCTGACACTTTTTGAGGCATCCTAAAGTGTCTGGAATTCTAAGTTAGTGTTCCTTTGCTGTCCACTGACCCACAGCACCCTTGCATTCTACCCACCTGCCCATTTTTGCCACGCTATTTTATTTCCCCAAAGAGCTGACACTTTTTGGGGCATCCTAAAAGTGTCTGGAATACTAAGTTAGTGTTCCTTTGCTGTCCACTGACCCACAGCACCCTTGCATTCTACCCACCTGCCCATTTTTGCCACGCAATTTTATTTCCCCAAAGAGCTGACACTTTTTGGTGCATCCTAAAAGTGTCTGAATACTAAGGTCTCCTCTCTCTTCTCTCCTCTCTCTTCTCTCCTCTCTCTTCTCTCCTCTCTCTTCTCTCCTCTTTCTCTTCTCTCCTCTCTCTCTTCTCTCTCTTCTCTTCTCTCTCTCTCTCCTCTCTCTCTCTCTCCTCTCTCTCTCCTCTCTCCCTCTCTCTCTCCTCTCCTCTCTCCTCTCTCTCTCCTCTCTCTCTCCTCTCTCTCTCCTCTCCCCTCTCTCTCTCTCCTCTCTCCCTCCTCTCTCTCTCCTCTCTCTCTCCTCTCTCTCCTCTCCCTTCTCTCCTCTCTCTCCTCTCTCTCTCCTCTCTCTCTCCTCTCTCCTCTCTCTCTCCTCTCTTCTCTCCTCTCTCTCTTCTCTCTCTCTTCTCTCTCCTCTCTCTTCTCTCCTCTCTCTCCTCTCTCTCCTCTCTCTCTCCTCTCTCTCCTCTCTCTTCTCTCCTCTTCTCTCTCTCTCTCTCCTCTTTCTCTTCTCTCCTCTCTCTCTTCTCTCCTCTCTCTCTTCTCTCCTCTCTCTCTTCTCTCTCTCCTCTCTCTCTCCCCTCTCTCTCCTCTCTCTCTCCTCTCTCTCTCCCCTCTCTCTCCTCTCTCTCTCCTCTCTCTCCTCTCCCTTCTCTCCTCGTCTCTCCTCTCTCTCTCCTCTCTCTCTCCTCTCTCTCCTCTCTTCTCTCCTCTCTCTCTCTCGTCTCCTCTCTCTCTCTCTCTCTCCTCTCTCTCCTCGTCTCTCCTCTCTTCTCTCTTCTCTCTCCTTTCTCCTCTCTCTCTCTCTCCTCTCTCTCCCCCCCTCTCTCTCCCTTCTCTCTCTCCTCTCTCTACTCCTCTCTCTCCTCTCTCTCTCCTCTCTCCTCTCTCTCCTCTCTCCTCTCTCTCCTCTCTCTCCTCTCTTTTCTCCCTCCTCTCTCTCTCTCTCTCTTCCCTCTCCTCTCTCCTCTCTCTCCTCCTCTCTTCTCTCCTCTCT
Organism: Anomaloglossus baeobatrachus; assembly: GCF_048569485.1. Lineage (NCBI taxonomy): Eukaryota > Metazoa > Chordata > Amphibia > Anura > Aromobatidae > Anomaloglossus > Anomaloglossus baeobatrachus. The sequence goes on from NC_134358.1 coordinate 336,385,908, forward strand.
CTCTTCTCTCTCTCTCCTCTCTCTTCTCTCTCCTCTCTCCTCTCTCTCTCTTCTCTCTCCTCTCTCTTCTCTCCTCCTCTCCTCTCTCCTCTCTCTCCTCTCTTCTCTCCTCTCTCTCTCTCTCTCTCTTCTCTCTTCTCTCTCCTCTCTCCTCTCTCTTCTCTCTCCTCTCTCTTTCTCTTCTCTCTCTCCTCTCTCTCCTCTCTTTCTCCTCTCTCTCCTCTCTCTCCTCTCTCTTCTCTCTCCTCTCTCCTCTCTCTCTCTTCTATCTCCTCTCTCTCTTTTCTCTCTCCTCTCTCTCCTCTCATCTCTCTTCTCTCTCCTTTCTCCTCTCTCTCTTCTCTCCTCTCTCTCCCCCCCTCTCTCTCTCCCTTCTCTCTCTCCTCTCTCTACTCCTCTCTCTCCCTCTCTCTCCTCTCTCTTCTCTCTCCTCTCTCTCCTCTCTCTCCTCTCTTTTCTCTCCTCTCTCTCCTCTCTCTCTCTCCTCTCTCTCTCCTCTCTCCTCTCTCCTCTCTTCTCTCCTCTCTCTCTTCTCTCTCTCTCCTCTCTCTTCTCTCTCCTCTCTCTCTCTTCTCTCTCCTCTCTCTCTTCTCTCCTCTCTCTCCTCTCTCCTCTCTCTCCTCTCTTCTCTCCTCTCTCTCTCCTCTCTCTCCTCTCTCTTCTCTCTCTCCTCTCTCCTCTCTCTCTTTTCTCTCTCCTCTCTCTTCTCTCTCTCTCTCCTCTCTCTCCTCTCTTCTCTCCTCTCTCCTCTCTCTTCTCTCCTCTCTCTCTTCTCTCTCTCTCCTCTTTCTCTCTCCTCTCTCTCTCCTCTCTCTCCCCTCTCTTCTCTCCTCTCTCTCTCCTCTCTCCTCTCTCTCTCCTCTCTCCTCTCTCTCTCCTCCCTCTCTTCTCTCTCTCTCCTCTCTCTCTCCTCTCTCTCCCCTCTCTCTCCCCTCTCTCTCCCTCTCCTCTCTCTCCCCTCTCTCTCTCTCCTCTCTCTCTTCTCCTCTTCTCTCTCCTCTCTCTCTCCTCTCTCTCCTCTCTCCCCTCTCTCTCTACTACCCCTCTCCTCCCTCCCCTCTCTCTCCTCTCTCTCTCCTCTCTCTTCTCTCCTCTCCTCTCTCTCTCCTCTCTCTCTCCCCTCTCTCTCTCCCCTCTCTCTCCCCTCTAGCTCCTCTCTCTCTCTCCTCCTCTCTCTCCTCTCTCTCCTCTCTCTCTCCTCTCCCTCCTCTCTCCCCTCTCTCTCTCCCCTCTCTCTCCCCCCTCTCTCTCCCCCCCTCTCTCTCCCCCCTCTCTCTCCCCTCTCTCTCTCCCTCTCTCCCCTCTCTCTTTCCTCTCTCTCTTCTCTCTCTCCTCTCCTCTCTCTCCTCTCTCTCCTCTCGCTCTCTCCTCTCTCTCCTCTCTCTCCGCTCCCTTCTCTCTCTCCTCTCTCTCCTCTCTCTCTTCTCTCTCTTCTCTCTCTTCTCTCTCCTCTCTCTCTCTCTTCTCTCTCTTCTCTCCTCTCTCTCTTTCCTCTCT